>NW_026944647.1:110493-138070 GCF_034702125.1 Engraulis encrasicolus
CACCGGCTGTTTAAATAATATAGCCAAACATAAACAGCCGTGGCTGAAGCATGGACTATGTTCATTTAGGCTAGGCTATGTAGCATGTAAGTTAATGAATCATTCGGTTTGATTTCCCCCATAAATGGGCGCACCAGAGAGGGTCTATGTAGAGGAGAGATAAAGGTGGCAGCTTCTTCCGGGTGGTACTGTCCACGAGGCGGCGATGTTCAAGCAGTGCAGAGCCGTCAGAATGAATGGGGTCCTATGGAGCTCCGCAATAGATGCGGTCGTTACCCTAAATAGAAAAAGTAACCAGCTTTCATTTAGATTTTCCTAAAGGCAGGATGAATTATCCTTCCTAACAGCACTTGGATTGATGTTTTAAACTCACTACATTTAAAAAAAAAACACTAATTTTGTGCCTGAATAACATGAAACTCAATTACCCAGAATGCTGCGCGCGAGCTCTCTACCCACACTAAGGGCATTCGAGTAGTCGTCAACGCATGCATGCGCATTTAGACAGCAATGCACTCTAGATGAAAATGCTGCATGATGGTTAGATTTCTTGTCAAAAATTTCGGTGATGTTGCGTCGACAAGGTGACATCCCATATGAAAAAGTCTTATTAAAAACGCATATGGATTATATCTGTTCCATAAGAATATTATAAGGGTCATACAAGGCACAAACCCACATATACAAATCAAACTATTTTTGTATTCATTTTCAGTCATATATGTCATACACAATTTATGTTACTAAGGGCTTATATATTTCTTATAAGTAAAAAGATTGGAAAATAGGCCTAGTGCTGTTTTTGGATGAATGCCAATCAGATGTGTGCCGTATTTGTGCCATGTTGTTGTATGTGTTACAGTAGGCTATGTGTAGGCCTATGCCATATTTAAAGGTGCACCACGCAATATTTGTTGTAGCAATTATTTCCAGCCCACACAGCAGAGGACTCCGATGCGGATCCGCGTTCAAGTCACCACATCCGTGTCACTGTCACATTCGTTTGGGTTCCCCTTGGCGGATCAGGGTCGCCACCGTGCGCCGCCCCAAATTCTACTGTCAAAACGCGGACCCACTACAAGTCAGTGCGCGGACCATAACCGGATCCATATCTGATTCACAAACGCGGACGCGCCGTAAAATCTAAAGGCCCCTGCACATTACATGCGGTAATACGAATCCGGTTTGACCGTTAACCATTCATTGTCTATGGAGAACCGCATTCCGTATGCGGTTGGGGTCCGGACAGTCCAGGTGCGGAAGAAAGTCCGCATCCGAGAGCCTCCACATACGTTCAAATATTTCAAGTCGTCCGGAAAATACCGTGCCCTCTCTTGTCAAGGCCTGTCTACCAGTTCTCAGTCCCCTCCTTACTAACATGATTAACACTTCTCTCCTGACAGGCATAGTTCCAAACTCCCTAAAGATTGCAGCCATCACGCCTGTCCTCAAAAAAGCTGGAGCTGCAGCGGATGATTTTAAAAACTACCGTCCCATCTCAAACCTTCCCTTCATCTCCAAGCTGCTAGAGCGTACTGTGGCCTTACAGCTTCAAGAACACATGACATCATTTAGCCTATGGGAGGAACTGCAGTCTGGGTTCAGGGCTAAGCATAGCACTGAAACTGCACTAGTCAAGGTCGTAAACGACCTTTTGTTAGCTGCGGATTCAGGCCATTTCAGTGTCCTCCTGCTACTTGATTTAACAGCTGCTTTTGACACATCTGCCACAACGTCCTTCTCACAAGGCTGGAAACCCTATTGGGCATCACTGGTATTGCACTCTCCTGGTTCAGGTCCTATCTAACTGGAAGAGAGCAGTTTGTCTCTATTGGTGATTTCCGGTCTCCAAATTCACTCCTCACACATGGTGTTCCACAAGGCTCAGTTCTAGGCCCCCTACTCTTCATCATTTATATTCTTCCCCTTGGTAACATTCTCCGAAAACATGGCCTAAATTTTCATTGTTATGCAGATGACACCCACATTTACATACACACTAAACCCTCCCATCCACTCCCCCTCGCTAACTTAACAACCTGCCTCAATGAAATTAGTAATTGGATGACCCAAAACTTTCTTAAACTTAATCAAAACAAAACTGAAGCCATCATCATCGCCACCCCATCATTACTTAAAAAGATAAACCTTTCTCAGTTCTCTATCCCTGAGTATTTTACCTCCACTTCCTCTGAAGTAAAAAATCTGGGCGTCATCATCGTCTCTTCGCTCTCCTTTGAATCCCATATTAAACACCTCACCAAAACTGCGTTTTTCCACCTTCAAACCATCTCCAGACTCCGCCCTTCTCTTACCCCTACCTCTGCTGAGACCCTCATTCACGCTTTCGTAACCTCCAGATTAGATTATTGCAATGCCCTACTCCAGGCATCACCAACGTGGTGCCCGTGGGCGCCAGGTAGCCCTCCAGGAGCTTCTGAGGTGCCCAACAAGGATGTTAATGAACAGTCACGACTACAAGATTTAAGTCACAATTGATGCTTTTCTTAATTTAAATATGAGGTTACTTCTTTATAGCCTATGAAGAATATTTCCTTATAACTTATAAGCAAATTATCATTCAACCTAGTGTGATTTGGGAATGATGTCAAGACATCAGTAGAGGATTTTGAACAAAAGTAGCCCTCAGGTAGCTCTCAGTATCCCTCGGGTAGCCCTTGGTAGCCCTCTGACCCAGAAAGATTGGGGACCCCTGCCCTACTCACTGGTCTTCCTACTAAATTGATTAACCGTCTACAATACATTCAAAACTCAGCAGCTAGATTACTTACACACACCAGACCCTGGCATCACATTACCCCTATCCTCTATCAATTACACTGGCTTCCTCTCCATTCACGTATCCATTTCAAAATTCTCCTCCTCGTATACAAGGCCCAGCACAACCTTGCACCCTCCTACATCACAAGTCTCCACACCCCATACAATCCCACCCGCAAACTACGCTCCACTGACTCACTCCTCCTTATAGTTCCCTCCACACACCTGCGCACCAGGGGCGACAGGGCATTTAGTGTTGTTGGCCCCAAACTTTGGAATTCTCTCCCACTGTCACTTCGTTAGTGTCACTGTCTACTTTTAAATCTAAACTTAAGACACACCTTTTCAAATCTGCTTTTCAACTTCACTGACAGGCACTTCCACTTTATTTTAATTATCAGTTTATTTTTTATTTTACATATTATTATTTTCCCCCCTCATTTTTATTTTATTTTCAAGTGCATTCTACTTCTTTTTCTTATTTTAACACATTTATTTTTATTGCACTTTTATTTCTATTTTATTTTTGGATTTAATTACTCTCCTATTGTTAGCCTAATTCACTGAAGCTTTGTTGTACTTTCCCTACTGTTATGTATTTGTTTTGATTGCTAAGTGTCCTTGGGTATTTTGAAAGGCGCTCAAAAATAAAATTTATTGTTATTATTATTATTACCGATTTTCATGCTTTTACTAGGCCTACCAAATATCAGGTAGATTCAGGGTTGGCCATATTGGATTTGGCGGCCATCTTGAAAACGAAGCATTTTTCGCGACGCCTCCAACGCTAACATTAATCAGCATATCAAGAAGGATATGTGTATCAATTTTCATGCTTTTACTCAAAAGTGCAGGATAAGGCCCCTTTGTGTATCCCATCCTCCGTACTAGGTTGGATTTCGCCTCTCTTCGCTTCGCCTCCTGTGTGTCCCTACCGTAACTCTCTTTGCATTGTGGGAGGTTGCATGACATCATTACAGTGGGCTACTTTCGCCAAAGGAAAGGTTAGTTTTCATTTTTGACAATAAAATCTATGTAATAAAACATGCAGTTCTTATTTACACACTGCAGGCCATATAATTTGCTCCAGGGAATAATATTTTTGGTAAGAACATAAAGATCTATCTTCTGAGTTTAGGCCTACTGTAATGAGACAGGCGTCGCACTCCTAGAATCTCTGGCTTTAAAAAAAATAAAAAATAAAAATATATATATATTTTATTTTATTTTTTGCAATGAAGAGGATGACAAAGTCATGACATAACAATAAGGCACACAAGGCCAAGTAAACATAGTAAATATGGACAATTTTGATTAGGTTACATTAAACAAGTCTAATAAGAAACAAAAAAATAATAAAATAGACAATAAACAAACAAACAAGAGGAATAAATTAAAGAATATTCAAAAGTCTGTCATTTTTCTTATTATTTACAAGCTTGAGAGAGTTGAGAAGAGAAGACATTTCTAAAATAAAAATCATAAAGAAGGGTTTAGAATCTCTGGCGTACTCCCAGCCTTCTAGTTCCTACTGACCTCAGACAACTGTCACTCACGTGCAACGACATCATTCGTCTCTTTTTCAATTAGACAGACAGACAGACAGACAGACGAACTTCACTCCGACAGCGCGAAACAATGCTACAGACCAGAAGTTTTCACAACAAGAAGGATGAACTCCCGAGTCAAGGTTGGTAAATAAATGTTTTCTAAAATACACTTGTTAGAAGTACTACATTTTGGATGGGGAGACCTTGAAAGAGAGGAAGAGTAAAGGGCTCTAGCTAGCCGTCAAGCAAGCCTGGCCAATGCCAACATGTCATGTGAAGTTAGCATGTTACCTTGGCAATTATCATCATTGTCTGTACTATCTGTGTTTATCATGTTAGATAAATTTGACTGAATGCCATACAAATACAGATACGTTTACGATATAATACTTTTGTGAGGGCAACTTTTATCTGGCTATCCCTTTTGCAAACGTTTCATCGATTTGTATTTGGATAGTTCTAGAACTACCCCTGTATTCACTGACTAGCTAACGTCTACTTTTGAAAACCAACAGTCTAGGTTACATAGCTCTAAGAATTAGCTAACCGTAAGAACTAATCTAGATAATTTCTACTTTGCCGCCAAGTGATAAATCACAAGACGGCCGTCTTTGGAGGTAAGAGGGCATTTTAATGTGGTGATGGTGTTTGAGTTACTTGATACAAATGTTATTAATATGTTGGGAAGGACTGTGTAAAGACATTGGTTTGTTACGTGATGTAACGGCAACGTTATTTGACACAATGCTACTTGGGAAGGAGGACTGTGTAGTTCTAGACTTACTGGAAGGGGTGGAGGAATTCCTTTTTACTTTCCTGAAAGAAAAGTGTGCGTTACCCATTAACCCTCTAGCTACCAGATTTTTTTTTGAATAGGTCGGAATTCTACCAGGAATTCTAAGGAAAAATTGACATTTTGGTCATATTTTAAATAATGTCAAATAACTTGAAAATAAATGAAAAGTGTCAATTCGCCTTTGGCTAAGCCCCGCCCTCTTTAGTTACAGTTGCTAGGTCGGACAGATAAACTTTCAATGCTGAGATATCAACGTGATTTATGCAGTGACTGCAAATCGCAGCAATGATTCACTCCTAATAAATAAAACACGCATTCATAGCAGGGACGGACTGGACAGTCTGGCATTTGGGCACATGCCAGAAGGGCCGCGGCCTTTTAGATAACCTTCGCGGCCCTTCCAATGCTCGTTGCGGCCCCATAATCATACGTCTGAGATCTATGAAGCAAATATCACGCTGCCTGCGTTCAAAGTTCTATTCAAACGGCGTCCATCTGTCATCGTTTCGCTATTTATACCACTGACACTGCCATACATTACACACGGACGGTGGCATATTGATGGGTGGGTCTCATTATGTTTCATGTTGTATTTTTCCTGAATATATATTCCAATGATGTAAAAGTGTTCAAAATAATACAAAAAAAACTATAGCCTACCTATTTATATTTTGCTTTTGTTTGAGACAACTGTAGTAAAGCATTGCTTTGTGGGATTTTTTTATTTATTTACGTTCGGTTCCGCCATAAGAAAAAGAACGTAGGCCTAAAGATTCATCAACATTCTGAAGCTTGTTGTAGAGAAAAACTGACGGTAGATGTCGCGACGCGAATGGACAATTATAGCTATTAAGAAAAATTAATGAAGGCCCAGGAAGAGGAGGAATTAAACGAAAGAAGGGGGAGCGGCAATGGAAATTGATAGCACATTTGACTTGACTTGTGGAGGTGTTTGGTGGTCACTACGCGGTGAGATGCTGCCATCTTGTGGTCTTTTCAGGTATTTTCTTAATCAGTTCAGTCCTCCGTTTCCCTAGTGACTGACGATAAACTTCCTGTGAGCATTGCGGTGTGTGGCGGACAAGAAGTGTCCCATAAATTCAAGGTTGTTGTCACTGAAAACACTGTGTTCTGTTCGAATCTATGTCTTAGTATCTATTATGCCAGCTTCTTGGCTTGCTTGGAAGAAGACCATGAAGAAGTGTGTTGTTTTGTCTCTGCAATCGCCAAGAAATCACAAGGCCATTCACACATGGAATAGCACGCAGAGCTCTCTCGCCCACACAAATATGGATATTAGAAGATGTGTTGCACCGCCCGACGCTACGAATAAGACCAGGTTTGGCTGAAGGATTTCCATTAATAAACATTGTTTGTGTCCGCCGTGACACTTTTTTTTTATTTCACGTAAGGTCGCGTTTCTACTGTCATAAGCCAGTCCGTGGCTAGTCTCGCTACTAGCCAAGGTGATGTGATCTGTAAACCTTTTTAGCTTGTGGTAATCTGGGGGCTGTTATAGTTTTTCTTATTCGTACTGTAAGCTTATTCTTAACTTCATGACTTGGTAATGGGCTCTCGAATTGGTGGCTTGTCTTGCTGAAATACATTTTAGTAGCCATATCGATGTAGCCTACGGTATGTTGTTTTGCGTTCAGGACTGGCTAGCATAGAAGTTGGACTGACTCCCACTCATAGTCTTGTCATCATATAGCTGGGCCACTGTCCAGCGTTAAGAAGGGGCTTTTGCGTAAAGAAGCGGTGCGAGAGCAAAGCGGACATTAAAAGTGGTTGGTTCATTGATTTTATAGTGTGTGTGTGTGTAGGCGCTACTGGGGGGTCTTGGGGCCGCGGGGCCGCGTTGTGGGTCAAAATGCCAGGGCCGTTTCTCTATCCCAGTCCGTCACTGATTCATAGGTATTGTGAATAGGCTATAAGTGTTTATTTTCTGAACGGTCATGCGATGCATCACAGCTATGGGCTCTTCTATGGGTATCGATAGGCATTGTAACCAGCACTATGGTAAGCTGAGCTCGCATATCTTTTGAGCCCTGACTCAAACTTGCTAGACGAAAACGAAATCACACAACGTGATGGCTGTGGCCATCTTCAAAGCTACCACGGCAATGTGTAACATTGACGTTTGGCGTTTATATCTTCAGTAGCTTAACAAAATAACGTCCATCAGCTGCTAGACAAAACACTCCAGCCGTGACCGATAGTTAACTTTGCTAGCGGTGTTTCTTCATTAATTAGGTCAGAAATCCAAAACCCTACTCTGAAACAGGTTCGTGGTTTGCTTACAACCTTACTGAAAAGTGAGTGACACGAATGAGATGGTGGCATGATCGGAGCACACAAAGTATGTTTTTGATCCGTGTGCTTTCAAGTCGAGTGTGAGGCTGCCGAGACCCTTCAAGGCAGACTATCCAGCTGCTAGTAATAGGCTATTAGTAGGGTTTTAGGTAAAGAGGAAAGGGATTAGTGGTCCTGTTACATCGCGGGGAAACTTGCACCTTTGTCACAAATACCCCAGGCACAATTTCCAATGATATTTTAATAATACGACCGTATCTCGCTAACTACTTGAAAACATGCGATTTCAGCATTGAGTTCAATGGAGCGCTGTCAAAACTGTCCGAGGTTTGTCCGAGGTCGTCCTTTTGCTGCGCTGTGATTGGTCAAAAAGCACTTTAGGGCGGGCCTTAGCCAAAGGTGAATTACAAGTTACTTTCATATTAAAGTAGAGAAAACACACTTTCAAATGGTATATCATTTATGGATAATTAATTGTTCAGTATTCCCATAGAGTGCCTTTGATGTGGATTAAATTATAAAAATGTGATAAAATCCGATATTATCTAGGCCTATCTATCTATATATCTATATATTTAGGCCTATCTATCTATCTATCTATCTATCTATCTATCTATCTATCTATCGATCTCTCTATCCATCTATCTATCTATCCTTCCGTCTATCCATCCATCCATCCATCCAGGGTCAAAGTTGAACAATGAACATGTGACGACAACAAATGTCGTTCACCCAAAAGTCCTGTTTTCAAGCGGTTTCAAGCGGTATAACTGTAATGGACTACACTAGCTAATAATGTTTGAACTAAACCATGCCAAAGACGTGTAAGGATAACCGTAGAAGTGTCCGCGATAGCAGACAGGACATGAATGGAGCTCTAAAGTTTCCTCCCAATTTGGCACAGGTAAGACGCGCCAGGCATCACCGACTAACACAGAATTTAAGTGCTACAAACACCACGTTGGTAGGCTATTATTGGAAGTTAGCATTCAACTCAACGTCTTCACGCACATTTTTATGAAGGACAACGTGGAGTAGTAACAGTCCTTGACTGCTTTGCCAAAGCTGACACGCAAAATGAGTAGCCTATCATGCTGCGCTTCCTTCATGCGCCTGTTACGCAGAGCTGTCGCTGTTCGTTGTTCCAGGAAACTAAGATAGTTGGATACCAACATATGGTTTGACTCTGAAAACACACCGAAGACAGTTTACATTTTTAATATGTAGCGTGTAGACATCGGCTGGACAGTTGTGTTTGCTATTTAGGACCATGGCAGAACTCATCACAGCTGAACACCATCTCATAAGCCTAATAAAACAACATGATCTAAAAATAGCCTAAATAGTCATAAACATGTGCTGTTGACCATGAAAATAGATCGAAGAGGGTTGGAAGTTTTCATATTTAGTGTATATTGGTTGTAGAAACAGAATGGTTGTTTTTGTAGCCATCCAATCTCGGACGGCCGTCATTTGAATTGACGGCAGATTGCCAAATCGCATAAAGCGGCGCATCTCGTAATAAAATCTAAAATACTGAAAAATAATATAATATAAACATAAGGTAAGCGTACCCATTAAGCCCACCAAAATCTAAATTTCTTTATTTTTCAATCATCTTCACACAATTTTTTTGTGAAATGATTTCTTAAATAGTAAGATTTACCTCTCTTCTCAATATTTATCACTGAGTTGATGAATATTTCATAGTACAATATGAAGATTTTTTACGAGAAAAGTGAGAAGTCTGAATGGGCTTAAATGGTACCTTTGGTACCATTTAAGCCCACTTGTGTTCCAAATAAGCTCATATAGTTATTTCTCTATCAAAATACCTGGTGAGGTGTGTGAGTTGATTTTAAACCGTGTAGCCTACATGGCATAAATGGTTTCAGACCAAAATATTCTTCCAAAATGTAAGATTTGCTCAAAAAATAATGCATAAAACCTAATTAAATATTACAGCATCTCTTACTTCATATACTTCATAAAATTCTTCATCCAAACAGAGAAATGTATTTTTTCTTATTGATTATTGTTAGTTCATTACATTACGCCTTTTAAACCAACAACTTGAGATTGTACAGCACTTTTTAAGGCATTTTTCATTAGCATGCATGCCAACTTGCATGCATTTCAATGGGGTGTACCATTAAAGCCCACCTAGTACCCATTAAGCCCGCCTATACAAAAAGCTATTTTATGGAAATAATCAACTCCACAAAACATTTCATGATACATTTCTTTAAAGATCAATGCCAAACAAACTGGAATATGCTTAGAATTCATACCTAACCACCTTAAGTCTTACGGTAGAGTAAGATAAAGATGGTGTGTGGTTGTATCAAGAAACTATCGGCGTTTGCTCGCTCATAAAACACATCTTTCCATTTGAAGGGAAATGCTATAATTTAGTGAAACACTGCATGTATATATATAAAAATCATTACATTTACCTCTTAGTTCACTAAATATGAAAGTATTTTCAAAACATTTGACTTAAACTAGCTGAAATTCTATGATTTCTGACATGTCCCAAAACAGCAAAGTTTTGAGGCAACTTCTTGTCAGTAGTCCTGAGACTGGATTCACTTGGACGGGGATAACTCGACGATAAAAAATGTGATTTGTTTGCAATAAAAAACATTTTGTCAGTTACTAAACCCTTTAATTGGATAGGGTGATGAACAAACAATTTTTGTTAAACTTTGTATAAGTGTACTTAATATACTAAAAATATATTTAACTTTAATTACATTATAAGCAGGGCTCTAAATTAACACACGCCAACCCGCCAAACACGGGTGAAAATTAATTTTGGCCGGTGGAAAAAAATACCTACCCGCCCATTTGGCTAGTAGCGCCCGAGTAGCCTACAGTAAATTGTGAACGGTAAACGGCGGCTTGTATGACAACGATACGGCGAGATTTCCTACATTACCCATAAACACTCCCGTCATGACCCCACCCCACCATGAGCTTTCCGAAGCAGCAGCCACTCCGTGCTGCTGTTGCGCGCGCCAGGACAAAAAGCATTTCAGAGCTCTTGTGCGCTCACACTATTTTGACAGGCAACTCTCCCCTGCTCCTGTCGCTTTCGCTCCACCACTTTTAACGTAACTATTAGGCCTACTGTTACTATTAGCATTCACCGACACCGACACACCTTGCTCTAAACAGGCTGCCTTTTTAAGCTGTGAGGACCTGACCGAAGAGTTTCAATAACAGGAGTGTTGTGGAACGAAATAGCGACAAGGGCAGAGGAGGAGAACGGGCTGTCAGAGTAGTGTGAGCGTAGCTGTCAGTTGTCTTCTGAAATGTTTTAAGTCCTGGCGCAACTAAGTTGGAAAGCCCACGCCATCGGAAAGAAGGGCAGACCTTATGCCCGTGCGAGTAGGCTACGTTCGCTACGTACGCTATGGACGTAACAAAGGAATCGACCATTTCCGTGATATTATTTGCTTTTAGTTAAACATAGCGTAGGCTTCTTGTTATTTTGTTGCGCGTGGTAGAGAAGAGCTCCTGGAGGAAATAATGGTGCCTATAGCATCATACTGTAGGCCACATAAACACACAATAGGCACACACGACATCATATCCATTATTGCACAACGTGTGTGTGTGTGTGTGTGTGTGTGTGTGTGTGTGTGTGTGTGTGTGTGTGTGTGTGTGTGTTGACCTCTCCTCTCCTCTCCTCCTCTTCTTTTCCTCTCATCTCTTCTCCCTCCTTGGAGTGTGAGGTTTTGTAGTGTTTGGCTGTGTGTTTGGTTTAAAGGTCTGTTGTGTGTGTGGCTGGTGATTCATTGTTTTCAGAGGTAAAAATAAGGTTAAGGTAAAGTTTTTAAAAGTATATATAATATGCTTATTATAGACCTAGTATGTAGGCCTATAGTGTTTATGTGGTGTGGAAATTTGAATAAAATAACCATAATAATAATAATAATAATTAAAGCCGCGAGCGGCGATGACGGGCCCTCGCACCTACGGCTCAAGGCGGGGCATATCTCCCCATCACATCCTGCCCAAAACAAAAATGGAGTCTCTACGACGTTCGGTTCACGAGATACAGCTATTTCAGAACTACACTTTTACTGCAGTTCATTTGCTTACCACATGGTGGCGCTATATCAAGTTGCCATATTAGGCATATAGAAGAAGTTTATATTCATTATATTAATGAACACATGTGTTTGCACTGTTTTATAAACACTGCAAACTAAAATGGTGGCCAACTTCCTGTTTTAAAAAGAGGTCCAATTATCTCACTTCCTGTTGGGATTAGCCTTGCCACTGTATGAAATGTTTTGTTCGTCTTAGTAAGATACACATCCAAAAAAAAATTGGAGTCCATAGCTTCAAGTTTATTCTGGTCCTGCCCTATAGACCCATGACTTAAGGGGGCGCTACAGAGCCCATAAGCTGTCTTAAGGGTGTGGCTTGTTTTGGAGATGTACGTGCTGCCCTACCAAACACCTGTGCAAAGCAAAGTTGAAAGATATGTATGGCAACCCCCTCAGAAAGGGCACATTAGAGGCACATTTTCTGTAATTTTTTCATCAGACTTCATCAAACCGCCATATTGTTTTCATACAGCATATTGACAATTCCTTCGCAATATATCATCTGCAATGTCTTAAGATCATTTACAAATTGAAACGAAATTGAACAGTTGTATGGTTCAGGACAAGTACATCAAAGTTCATGGTATGACAATTTTGTCGTATGTCAAAAGTTGCATTTCAAGTCCAATTACCTCACTTCCTGTTGGGTGTGGCCATGGCATCCTAAATACTTTTTTGATTGGCTTAGTGAGATACACACACACACAAATTTTGGAGTCCATAGCTTCAACTTTATGCCGGTCCCACCCCATAGGCCCATGACTTAAGGGGGCGCTACAGAGCCCATGTGCTGGGTAAGGGGTGGGGCTTGTTTTGAGAGGTACGCTGTGTCCTACCAAACACCTGTGCAAAGCAACACTGAAAGATATGCATGGCAACCCTCTCAGAAAGGGTATAGTGGAGGCACATTTTCTGTCATTTTTTCATCAGAATACATCAAGCCGCCATCTTGTTTTCTTACAACATATTGAAAATTCCTTCGCAATATATCATCTGCGATGTCTTAAGATCATTCACAAATTGAAATGAAACCGAACAGTTGTACGGTTCAGGACAAGTACATCAAAGTTCATGGTATGACAATTTTGTCGTATGTCAAAAGTTGAATTTCTAGTCCAATTACCTCACTTCCTGTTGGGTTTGGTCATGGCATCCTAAATACTTTTTTGATTGGATTAGTGAGATACACACACAAAAAAATTTTGGAGTCCGTAGCTTCAACTTTATGCCGGTCCCGCCCCATAGGCCCATGACTTAAGGGGGCGCTACAGAGCCCATGTCCTGAGTTAGGGGTGGGGCTTGTTTTGAGGGGTACGTTGTGTCCTACCAAACACCTGTGCAAAGCAACACTGAAAGATATGCATGGAAACCCCCTCAGAAAGGGCACAGTGGAGGCACATTTTCTGTCATTTTTTCATCAAAATACATCAAGCCGCCATCTTGTTTTCTTACAACATATTGAAAATTCCTTCGCAATATATCATCTGCGATGTCTTAAGATCATTTTCAAATTCAAACGAAACCAAACAGTTATACGGTTCAGGACAAGTACATCAAAGTTCATGGTATGACAATTTCATAGTATGGCAAAAGTTGACAAAAGTTCTAATTTAGCTCCAATTACCTCACTTCCTGTTGGGTGTGGCCATGGCATCCAAAAGACTTTTTTTATCGGCTTAGTGAGATACACACACATAAAAAATTTGGAGTCCGTAGCTTCAAATTTATGCCTGTCCCGCCCCATAGGCCCATGACTTAAGGGGGCGCTACTGAGCCCGTCGGCCGATTTGGGGGCTGAGCTTTATTGGAGTCCATCGTGCCACCATATCCAACACCTGTGCCAAGTTTCGTTCAAAGTTACGCATGGCAACCACCTCAAAAATGGCCCGACGTGCGGGAAAAATGTATCACAAAGCAAGAACAATAGGGCCTCGCACCCTCCGGTGCTCGGGCCCTAATAATGAAAAAAAAAACACAACTAGCCTAACGCATAGCCTATTTTGGCAAGATTAAAAAATGGCTAGTTGAACTTCTGTTTGGCTGGTAAGAAAAAATGTCTACTAGCCAAATTGGCTGGTGGTCGAAAAAGTTAATTTAGAGCCCTGATTATAAGTATACTAACCAAGTCACATTAAAATGTGTTTAATGTGAACTTTAGCATGCGGATAAGTGCATTTTAAGTACATTAGAAATCTATTTTAACGTCATGAGAAAGTACTTTATAGTATACTGCAGAAGTACATACTTAAGTTGTGTTATTTTGGGACAACTTATAGTATACTTACAGTGCCCTCCATAATTATTGGCACCCCTGGTTGAGATGTGTTTTTTAGCTTCCAATTATTTATTTTTTTTTCTAAATAATATGGGACCTTAATGGAAAAAAAGAGAAAAATCCAACCTTCAATACAAGTGCATTTATTCAGTGGGGAAAAAATCCCACATAAAGAAATAATTATTTGACATCAAATAATGTGTGTCACAATTATTAGCACCCCTGGTGTTAATATTTTGTACAACCCCCTTTTGCCAACAAAACAGCACCTAATCTTCTCCTATAATGTTTCACAAGATGGGAAAAGACAGAAAGAGGGATCTTCAGCCATTCCTCTTTGCAGAATCTCTCTAAATCATCCAGAGACCTGGGTCCTCTCCTCTGTACTCTCCTCTTCAGCTCACCCCACAGGTTCTCAATGGGGTTGAGGTCAGGGGACTGAGATGGCCATGGGAGGAGCTTGATTTTGTGTCTGGTGAACCATTTCTGTGTAGATTTGGCCATATGTTTAGGGTCATTCTCTTGCTGAAAGACCCAGTGACGACCCAGCTTCAGCTTTCGGGCAGAGGGCAACAGATTTTGATTTAAAATGTCCTGGTATTTCAAAGCATTCATGATGCCATGCACCCTAACAAGGTTCCCAGGGCCTTTGGAAGCGAAACAGCCCCACAGCATCACTGACCCACCCCCATACTTCACAGTGGGTATGAGGTGCTTTTCAGCATGCGCATCTTTCGTGGTACGCCAGACCCACTTAGAGTGTTTGTTGCCAAAAAGCTCAATCTTGGTCTCATCTGACCAAAGCACACGGTCCCAGTTGAAGCCCCAATACCGCTTGGCGAACTCCAGACGCTTGCGTTTATGATTGTGAGTGAGGAAAGGTTTTCTCCGTGCATGCCTCCCAAACAGCTTGTTGGCGTGTAGACAGCGCCTGATGGTTGATTTGGAGACTTTGTGACCCCAGGATGCTACCATTTGTTGTAATTCTGTAACAGTGAGCTTTGGAGATCTTTTGATTTCTCTTACCATCCTCCTCACTGTGCGTGGTGGCAAAATAAACTTGGGTCCTCGTCCAGGCTTGTTTACCACTGTTCCAGTTGTTTTGAACTTCTTAATTATTCCTCTCACAGTGGATATGGGCAGCTGCAGTTGAGTGGCAATCTTCTTGTAGCCTCTGCCTGACCTGTGAAGGTCGACGCACATCTGCCTCACTTGTATGCTGTGTTCCTTTGTCTTTCCCATGTTTAAGAGTGGATAAGAGAAATGGCCTCGGTGTCACGTCATATTTATACCCCAGGGAAACAGGAAGTGATGAATTACTAATTAAATGTTCCTACATACTCTGGTAAACTTTGTAAACTACTGTAGAAATGACAGAAATGCTTCAATTATATTTATTTCCTGGGAATTGTTAAGGGTGCCAATAATTGTGGAACAGGTGATTTAATGAAAAATAATTATTTTTTAGTCAGGGATTTTTTTATTTTCTTACAATTCATTTGAGTTGAAGGCTACATTTTCCTACAATTTTCAGTGTGACAGTATTCTTCTGCAATAAACACTGAATTTATTTTAAGGCTTTTAACACATCTCAACCAGGGGTGCCAATAATTATGGAGGGCACTGTAAATACTCTTGAAATATAATTAAGTAGAGCTTAATCACATTTTAAGTTGACTTTTTTGTACTAAAATCAAACTTTGTACAAGTGTACTTAATATACTAAAAATATATTTAACTTTAAGTACATTATAAGTATACTAACCAAGTCACTTTAAAATGTGTTTAATGAGAACTTTAGCATGCGGATAAGTGCATTTTAAGTACATTAGAAATCTATTTCAATGTCATGAGAAAGTACTTTATAGTATACTGCAGAAGTACATACTTAAGTTGTGTTATTTTGGGACAACTTATAGTATAGTTAAATACACTTGAAATATAATTAAGTAGAGCTTAATCACATTTTAAGTTGACTTTTTTGTACTAAAATCAAACTTTGTACAAGTGTACTTAATATTAGGGGTCGACCGATACAGGTTTTTTAATGGCCGATGCAATACCGATATTTTTTCCATCACCCTTGGCTGATACCCGATACGGACGATGCCAATATTATTAAAAATGTGTTAAAAATGACAAAAATCAGAACTGTATCATTAAAAAAAACCCTATCCCATCACCTTTTCATCACACCATAACATGAATAACAGGAAAATAACTGTCATGTACAAAGCACACTGAGCAACTAGTTTTTCAAGCATCTGTAGCCTATACTGTATTATAGCCACCTAAAAAGGTATACATAAGGCCTTAAAAATTCAAAGGACTGTGGGTTTAAATATTTATGCCTATTTTTTCACCTGTATATGTGTACTTGATTTACTAGGGCCTTTCACAAAATAAATAAATCAAATCAACTAAATAACAAACAAAAGCCCAAAATAACAAACCAAAAAAAATGCAAACAAAACACATAGACAACTAAAACCATTTTCTTATTTTCATATTATAAGATACCTTGCAAAGAATCCCACCAGTAAAAACACCCCTGTTCAAAATGGTTTGGTCCGCCAAACGGCGGACACCCCTCTATTTTACTCAGATTGAAACATTCACTTGTTGCTGAACGAGGAAGTGAAAGCATGCTGGTGACCTGGTCCGTTAAATGTTACAGAACTGTTTTACACAGTATTTCTAAACAAATAAACTTCTATGAATTGAAATAGACAGTTTGCAAGTGATGTTTGTTACTTATTAGAGATCGCTAAACAGATGGAAGTTGATCAATGAATGACGCTACGAAATGCGTATTTTGAAACGCGGTGGAAATTTACACTGAAACATGCTGGAAGGCACTCGTTACAACGCAATGGCAAACGGGGGTGATAAATGACCGAACAATGAACCAGGGAAATAAAAACAGTAGTTTACCCTCGTTGGAAGAGCTGGTTGGTTGCTCAACGAGATGGCTGCATTATGCAGTCTGCATGCTGGTGANTTATAAAATATATATGTTTTAATATTTTAATTTAGCCAGTTTGCAAGTGATGTTTGCTACCTATTAGATGTCGCTAAAACAGATTGAAGTTGATAAATGAATGACGGTATGAAATGCGCGTTTTGAAAGGCGGTGGAAATTAGACACTGAAACATATGCCAGTAGCCACTCAGTTACAACGGTATGTAAAATATGGCAAATGGTGGTGATTATTGACTGAACAATTAACCAGGGAATTAAAATCAGTATCGAAAATGGATGGAGCTGAAACATTCTCCCTTTAGGCCTACACATGCCATGTCATTCAGTGTCCACATTAAAATAGGATGCATCTGAAAGTCTAAAACATTGTGTCAGCCTGCAAGGCTGTTTACTTTACTCCACCAGTGGGGGAGGGGTGACACAGCTGCGTGCATTGCGGGTCTGCCACAGAGCTGCCCGTCTGTAGTCAAAATCTCGGGGTGGCCGTATCGGCCAAAACCGCATGCGTATCGGCCGATGCCGATACACTTCATAAAGGCAAATATCGGCCCGATATATCGGCCGGCCGATATATCGGTCGATCCTTACTTAATATACTAAAAATATACTTTACTTTAAGTACATTGTAAGTATACTAACCAAATAACTTTAAAATGTGTTTAATGTGTACTTTAGCATGCAGATAAGTGCATTTTAAGTACATTAGAAATCTATTTCAATGTCACAAGAAAGTACTTTATAGCATGCTGCAGAAGTATATACTTAAAGCGATGGTTCGGAGTAGAATCACCCTAATGCCATTTGAACCGTGACACCCATCCACCTTTACACCCGAAGTGTTTTCTGCCGCAGGCTTACATCAACAGAGTTGCCGTGTTATTCGATGTTTATTCCGGATAGCTTGACTCAAGCGCATATGGATACTGGGCACCGTCTCCAAACTTTCCCCACAAAAATAACATGTCATGACACCAAACTTCTACAGTATAACAAATGTGGTTTGTACTCACAAAAAGATGAATTTGAAACTTTGTACATAGTCCAGGAGTTTATTACTAACAACACACGAGACGATTAGCTTTTCTGCTGCTAAACATCCGTCGACGTCACTTCCTCCAGCTGGGACTTTGTTGATGGGAACAAATACACGTGAGTCCGGAAGGCGGAAAACTCAAAAAGACAGCTTGCGCTACAACTAGAAATTAACCACTTCGGATTTAAATTTTACCACGTTTACGATGCCACACACGTGCATATATCCTGGCTGTGGACTAAAACACAAACCTTACAATAAGTGGACAGTCCCAGCTGGAGGAACTTATAGTGCACTTAAATACACTTGAAGTATGATTAAGTAGAGCTTAAACACATTTTAAGTTTACTTTTTTGTACTAAAATCAAACTTTGTACAAGTGCACTTAATGTACTAAAGCATACTTTACTTTAAGTACATTTCAAATATATTCACAAAAATCGCTTTAAGTACATTTTAAGTGTATTGACTCTAAATGTATTTTAAGTATACTACAAGTAGATTTTACTTTAAGTAAAATAAATTTATTTTAAGTACACTTTAAATATATTTCAAAAGTATATGAAAAAAACATCAATGTAATCTCTATTTACTCATTTCCATTCCACCTTCCATTCACCTTCACTTCAGACAACAACCACTGCCTCAACCAGGATTTGAACCCACAATTCACTGAACCACAAACCTGCACTCTAACCACTAGACCACAACCACCTGTTCTACAACAGGCACAATTACGTTCTTCAAGTAATAGTCTTTAGTAGTACACTTTAAGTATACTTTTATATACTTAATAATAATACTTAGAAATCATTGGTGGTGGTATGCTTTTATCGAATTAAAGACACTTTTACATGTTTAATTTGTGCACCAAAAAGTACACTTAAAGTTAGGCCTGGGCAAAAAATCGATGTGATTTTAAAATCGAGTTTGAACGTCAAATCGATTTGTTTTTTTGAGAAATCGCGTTATACGATTTAAATTTTTTTTTTTTTTTTTTTCTGTCAGTTTATGTAGGCTATCCAAGCGCACAGCGCATTGCATTACGTTCGCCACTTGGCGAAGACGTAGGTCTAGCCTACCTAGTGCATTCTCTGTGTCTCCTCCCCCATTACATGCACAAACAAACGTGGTGAGTGAAATGGTTTGACAGAAATATAGTGAAACGGGTGAGGAATACGGGCTCCTGTTCAAAAAAGGTGACACTACCTCCTATCGTTTTGCCAATGATGAATTAAACAACCTACCACTTTGTAAATTGTGAATGACAGTGTTGTCGTAACGTAAGCTGTAGGTCGTAGCAGCCGGACTACAGGCATGTTTCAATATTTGAAACGAAAACATCTGGTGGAGAAAATGCTAAACAAACTACTCTACCCCTACCACAAGAGTGGCGCAAGGTGGAAAGCAATCACGGATGCAATTAGCCTAGAACTGCCTACTACGATATGCTTCCAATTTATTCGGCAGAGAAGAGAGGTTTTCAACATATGCTTATAAAGTTTTGGATGCGCCTGTATGATCTTAACCAACATATGTGAGTTGAAAGGAATCTCTCTCCCTCCCTCTCTCGCTCACACACACACACACACACACACACCCAAGCAACCGGAGCACTCTCGCGCGCTCTCTCTAAAGCCCTACTCGGACGGGACTAGTTAGGAGACTTGTGGTAAAGTAACCGCGTCTGAACGCGCCATGTCAGTAAAGATAGCGGCGATAGCGGTAAACCTCGCCGACAGTTTTACCCCCTGTTGCAGTCTGGAGAAATTACCAGCTGTAAAACTAGTTCTAATCCTGTGCGAATGCGCTGATGTCTGATTAAATGCATGAAACGCGATATCTAATCTACTCGGGCTTGCAAACGTTACCGTCTTGAAGTAAGCATTGTTTTAGGGTGTTGCTCCAAAATGTTTTCGCTGTGTTAACGCAGCAGTGTTCAGATGCATCGACATGTATTCAGACGCATTACTATGGGCTCTGATGGGAAACCAGCAGGCAATTGCTAAATTTGTTCATCTGGGACAAGAGCCTCCATACATCTGTACTATAATGCATCATTAATATATTGTGGGGAGGATGGCACGTGACGACAAATCTCAACAGTGCCTGAGGGTTTACCCCTCACATTTTTTGTTCTTTCTCTGAGATGTTTCAATGTAATCCCAATTGGTCATTTCAGTTCTGAGATAAATTACATCAGGCTATTTTGGCCTGGAGTTCCCAACTTTACTATGAGCCCTCCACATACAGGTAGATACAGCCAAGCCCCCCCTGACATGGGACGTGCCACACTATTTTTTTCTGTGCACCCAGTCTCACACCTTGATAAAGTTTGTGTATTCCTAAGACCATTCAGGCACTACAGAAAGCACAATACATACATATTGTAAAGAAAAAAAATATTCCTTTGGGATTTAAGCCTATTTTTGGTTTATTTTGGCTACTTAGGTCATTCAATTAATTTTGCTATATTTTCCCTGCCAATCTGCCACGGCCCCCCTGGCATCCTCTCACGCCCCCCCAGGCGTCCCCAGGCCCCACTTTGAAAACCCCTGCTATAGGCTACCCCATGTCCATATAAACTGGTCCAGTCCGAGTAGGCTTCACACACACCAGAGGCACCGCCACACAAACAGAGCCTACTTGTCAATCTCTCTCTCTCTCTCTCACACACACACACACACCTAGAGGGGCCTAGAGAGCTCAACAAGTTTTTTTTTTTTTTTGGGGGGGGGGGGGGGGGGGGGGGGGGGTGTGGTGGGGTATTGAATCGAATCGTGAATCGTGAATCGAGTTTGGTAATGAAAAAATCTAGATTTTTTTTTCAGGGTGAATCGCCCAGCCCTACTTAAAGTGCACTTAATACACTAATAACACAACTTAAGTACAGACTTCAGTATTGTGCTTAAAAGTTTAATAGGTAAGGCCTTACATGCCTTTTTAAGATCTGTTTGTGCTCTTCAATATGGTGTTTTTACCATGAAAATACATTAACAAAATGGAAGGTGGAAGGTTATTTAATGTTACAAAGCATAATGAATAAATAAGCCTAGGCTAAAATACACTAAAATGATGGTTAAAAAAAGTACCCAGGTGAAAAAAGTGTACTTAATATACTTAATAAGTATGTATTTTTGTATTTAAAATATACTTCAAAAGTGTGTATTTAAAGAATGTTATTTTGGGACAACTTATAGTATACTTAAATACACTTGAAGTATGATTAAGTTTAAGTAGAGCTTTAACCCTCTAGCTACCAGAATTTTTTTTGAATAGGCCGGAATCCTACCAGGAATTCTAAGGAAAAATTGACATTTTGGTCATATTCTAAATAATGTCAAATAACTTGAAAAGAAATGAAAAGTGTCAATTACAAGTTACTTTCATATTGAAGTAGAGAAAACACACTTTCAAATGGTAAGGTAAGCGTACCCATTAAGCCCACCAAAATCTAAAATTCTTTATTTTTCAATCATCTTCACATAATTTTTTTGTGAAATATTTTGTTAAATAGTAAGATTTACCTCTCTTCTCAATGTTTGTCACTGAGTTGATGGATATTTCAAAGTACAATATGAAGATTTTTTACGAGAAAAGTGAAAAGTCTGAATGGGCTTAAATGGTACCATTGGTACCATTTAAGCCCACTTGTGTTACAAATAAGCTCATATAGTTATTTCTCTATCAAAATACCTGGTGAGGTGTGTGAATTGAGTTTAAACAGTGGAGCCTACATGGCATAAATGGTTTCAGACCAAAAATGTAAGATTTGCTCAAAAAATAGTGCATAAAACCTAATTAAATATTACGGCATCTTTTACTTCATATACTTCATAAAATTCTTCATCTAAACAGAGAAATGTATTTTTTCTTATTGATTATTGTTAGTTCATTACATTACGCCTTTTAAACCAACAACTTGGGATTGTACAGCACTTTTTATGTCCCTCAAAGGCATTTTTCATAAGCATGCATGCAAACTTACATGCATTTCAATGGGGTGTACCATTTAAGCCCACCTAGTACCCATTAAGCCCGCCTATACAAAAAGCTATTTTATGGAAATAATCAACTCCACAAAACATTTCATGATGCATTTCTTTAAAGACCAATGCCAAACAAACTGGAATATGCTTAGAATTCATACCTAACCACCTTAAGTCTTACGGTAGAGTAAGATAAAGATGGTGTGTGGTTGTATCAAGAAAATATCGGCGTGTGCTCGCTCATAAAACACATCTTTCCATTTGAAGGGAAATGCTATAATTTAGTAAAACACTGCATGTATATATATAAAAATCATTACATTTACCTCTTAGTTTACTAAATATGAAAGTATTTTCAAAACATTTGACTTAAACTAGCTGATATTCTATGATTTCTGACATGTCCCAAAACAGCAAAGTTTTGAGGCAACTTCTTGTCAGTAGTCCTGAGACTGGATTCACTTGGACGGGAATAACTCGACGATAAAAATGTGATTTGTTTGCAATAAAAAACATTTTGTCAGTTACTAAACCCTTTAATTGGATAGGGTGATGAACAACAAAATTCACCTTTTCCCTTTCTTTAAATTGACCTCAAAGTTGAAAGTGGGCTTAAAGGGTACATGGGCTTAATGGGTACGCTTACCTTATATCATTTATGGATAATTAATTGTTCAGTATTCCCATAGAGTGCCTTTGATGTGGATTAAATGATAAAAATGTGATAAAATCCGATATTATCTAGGCCTATCTATCTATATATCTATATATTTAGGCCTATCTATCTATCTATCGATCTCTCTATCCATCTATCTATCTATCCTTCCGTCTATCCATCCATCCATGCAGGGTCAAAGTTGAACAATGATCATGTGACGACAACAAATGTCGTTCACCCAAAAGTCCTGTTTTCAAGCGGTTTCAAGCGGTATAACTGTAATGGACTACACTAGCTAATAATGTTTGAACTAAACCATGCCAAAGACGTGTAAGGATAACCGTAGAAGTGTCTGCGATAGCAGACAGGACATGAATGGAGCTCTAGGAAGTTTCCCCTCCCAATTTGGCACAGGTAAGACGCGCCAGGCATCACCGACTTTGACCGGAATTGAAGTGCTACAAACACCACGTTGGTAGGCTATTATTGCAAGTTAGCATTCAACAACGTCTTCGCGCACATTTTTATGAAGGACAACGTGGAGTAGTAACAGTCCTTGACTGCTTTGCCAAGGCTGACACGCAAAATGAGTAGCCAATTGTTCCATGCTGCGCTTCCTTCACGACGCGCCTGTTACGCAGAGCTGTCGCTGTAAGTTGTTCCAGGAAACTAAGATGGTTGGATACCAACATATGGTTTGACTCTTAAAACACACCGAAGACAGTTTACATTTTTAATATGTAGCGTGTAGACATCGGCTGGACAGTTGTGTTTGCTATTTAGGACCATGGCAGAACTCATCACAGTTGAACACCATCTCATAAGCCTAATAAAACAACATGATCTAAAAATAGCCTAAATAGTCATACACATGTGCTGTTGACCATGAAAATAGATCGAAGAGGGTTGGAAGTTTTCATATTTAGTGTATATTGGTTGTAGAAACAGAATGGTTGTGTTTGTAGCCATCCAATCTCGGACGGCCGTCATTTGAATTAACGGCAGATTGCCAAATCGCATAAAGCGGCGCATCTCGTAATAAAATCTAAAATACTGAAAAATAATATAATATAAACATATAGTTTTTATACTGAAAGTATATCGAGGAGGGTCTGTAATATTGAGCTAAAGTGTTTGAAAGCTGGAAAAACTGCATGATGACGGCCGTTCAGCTGTATTTTCATATGAAAATATTCCGGCCGGCCGCGGCCGTTCTGGTACAGATCCAGCCGGACGTTCACGGCCGTTATGGTAGCTAGAGGGTTAACACATTTTAAGCTGACTTTTTGGTACTAAAATCAATCTTTGCAGAAGTGTACTTAATATACTAAAATCATACTTAACTGTAAGTACATTTTAAATATACTTACTAATTCACTTTAAAAGATGTTTAATGTGTACTTAAACATGTGGTTAAGTGTAACTATTTGAAGTATGCTACAAATCTATTTCAAGGTCATAAGAAAGCACTTTATAGCTTGCTGCAGAAGTACATACTTAAGTTGTGTTATTTTGGGACGACTTATAGTATACTTAAATACACTTGAAATATAATTAAGTAGAGCTTTAACACATTTTAAGTTGACTTTTTGGTACTAAAATCAAACTTTGTACAAGTGTACTTAATATACTAAAATCATACTTAACTTTAAGTACGTTTAAAATATTCTTTCTAATACCAAACTTTAGCACATTACTTTTAAAATACAAATACACTTAAAATACACTTAAAATATACTACACTAATAGTAAGGTAAGCGTACCCATTAAGCCCACCAAAATCTAAATTTCTTTATTTTTCAATCATCTTCACACAATTTTTTTGTGAAATGATTTCTTAAATAGTAAGATTTACCTCTCTTCTCAATGTTTATCACTGAGTTGATGAATATTTCAAAGTACAATATGAAGATTTTTTACGAGAAAAGTGAAAAGTCTGAATGGGCTTAAATGGTACCTTTGGGTTCCAAATAAGATCATATAGTTATTTCTCTATCAAAATACCTGGTGAGGTGTGTGAGTTGAGTTTAAACAGTGTAGCCTACATGGCATAAATGGTTTCAGACCAAAATATTCTTCCAAAATGTAAGATTTGCTCAAAAAATAATGCATAAAACCTAATTAAATATTACAGCATCTCTTACTTCATATACTTCATAAAATTCTTCATCCAAACAGAGAAATTTATTTTTTCTTATTGATTATTGTTAGTTCATTACATTACGCCTTTTAAACCAACAACTTGAGATTGTACAGCACTTTTTATGTCCCTCAAAGGCATTTTTCATTAGCATGCATGCCAACTTGCATGCATTTCAATGGGGTGTACCATTTAAGCCCACCTAGTACCCATTAAGCCCGCCTATACAAAAAGCTATTTTATGGAAATAATCAACTCCACAAAACATTTCATGATGCATTTCCTTAAAGATCAATGCCAAACAAACTGGAATATGCTTAGAATTCATACCTAACCACCTAAAGTCTTACGGTAGAGTAAGATAAAGATGGTGTGTGGTTGTATCAAGAGAATAGCGGAATTTGCTCGCACATAAAACACATCTTTCCATTTGAAGGGAAATGCTATAATTTAGTAAAACACTGCATGTATATATATAAAAATCATTACATTTACCTCTTAGTTCACTAAATATGAAAGTATTTTCAAAACATTTGACTTAAACTAGCTGAAATTCTATGATTTCTGACATGTCCCAAAACAGCAAAGTTTTGAGGCAACTTCTTGTCAGTAGTCCTGAGACTGGATTCACTTGGACGGGGATAACTCGACGATAAAAAATTTGATTTGTTTGCAATAAAAAACATTTTGTCAGTTACTAAACCCTTTAATTGGATATGGTGATGAACAACAAAATTCACCTTTTCCCTTTCTTTAAATTGACCTCAAAGTTGAAAGTGGGCTTAAAGGGTACATGGGCTTAATGGGTACGCTTACCTTATGTTTTCAAAGACAATACATTTAAATACAATACACTAATAGTGTATTTTATAATACTACACTTTAACACATTACTTTTAAAATACAAAGATACTTAAAATACACTTAAAATATAATACACTAATAGTATACTTTATAATGCTACACTTTAGCACATTACTTTTAAAATACAAATGTACTTAAAATACATTTAAATAGAATATACTAATAGTATATTTAACAATACCACACTTTAGCACATTACTTTAAAAATACAAATGTATTTACAATTCATTTAAATACAATACACTAATAGTGTATTTTATAATACTACACTTAAGTACATGACTTTTAAAATACAAAGATACTTAAAATACACTTAAAATATAATACACTAACAGTATACTGTATAATGCTACACTTTTAGCACATTACTTTTAAAATACAAATGTACTTAAAATAGACTTAAAATACAATAAAGTAATAGTATATTTGACAATACTACACTTTAGCACATTACTTTTAAAATACAAATGTACTTACAATACATTTAAATTAGTGGTGGGCCGTTATCGGCGTTAACGTGCTGCGATAATGTGAGACTCTTGTCGCGCGATAAAGAAAATATCGCACGTTAATCTATTCTCAAAATATAGGTTTGGAGTTTGGGTATGCACGTCACCATAGCGTTTAATTGACAGACGCTTTTAGACTGCGCTCCAGTCGCTTCTCCTCTCTCCACCTGTTGTTTCAGCAGACCTACTAAATATGAAGTGTTTGCATGGTGAAAACATTAATCCCTCTGCCGTGGTAGTTGTTTGAGTGCTTTTTCATAAGTGGTAGACTAAAGAGACGTTATTGTTTGAGGTGAAGCAGAGAGACATTATTGTGTGTGAGAAGCTACCAGCCCGACATAGCCTACATTTCCTCACGCATTGCATAGAATACATAAACAACTTCCAGAAATCTTGCCTGTGCTATAATTGCAAAACATTCCGTGTGATAGTCCTATGAATTTTGAAGATTGTCAAACTGAAACTGTCAATATCTACTCTCGCTGAATGTTTGTGTTGCAATCGCGCACATTTGAGATTCAGTGAGATATTCTCATGTCCGACGGTAATAAACCTCGCGGTTGTCGCGCTTGACTTTTTTTTTTTTTTTGCAAACTGAATTCATGTCGAGTTGTAACTCATCTGGCATTCTAACTCTGAGAACAACTGTCAAATCGCCGTGTGCCAGTGCTGTAGGTTCTAGATAGGCATATCCAGTAGCCTGGCTCTGCTGAGGGCTGCTGTGCCTACGCGCAGAGCTCCTCCTTTTAACAGTCAGTGGCAGATTCTCTCTCTCTCTCTCTCTCTCTCTCTCTCTCTCTCTCTCTCCATTAGAAATGCTGAATTGTTGAGGTAATATTGTTTAAATAGCCTAAATGTTTGATAGATTTATCTGTATTTGCCTCTACAACTTATAGCGCTGTTCATTTTGAAATTTCAGTATCTTATAACTGTAAATGCTTCCTAACATATTGGACACACTTTACACATATTGCTGTGATTTTTTCATCTCCAAGTATCAACATGACCATTTTTTGAAGATGAGATGCATTTTGGAAAAAAAGATGAGCTCTGGTCTAATGCGCCATCTGTCTTAAGAAACCCCAAGGTTTTTTTCGGCATTATTTCGCTATCGTGCCTATTCTGAATGAGCCATTTTGATATAGATTAATCTAGATTAATTTCATAATTACAGTGAGATTAATCTAGATTAAAAAAATAATCTATGCCCACCCCTAATTTAAATACAATACACTAATAGTGTATTTTATAATACTACACTTAGCACATTACTTTTAAAATACAAATATACTTAAAATACATTTAAAATACAATACACTAACAGTATATTTTATAAAACTATATTTAAGAACATAACTTTAATAATACAAATGATTTTAAAATATATTTAAAATACACTAAACTATAAGTATATTTTTAAATACCATACTTAAGTACTGTACTTGATAAATAGAGTGTACTTAAAATATACTTTCAGAAAATTAAATATATTTAAAGTACACTTAAGTACACATTTTTTTGACCTGGGAAAATAAAGAAAGTTTGTGAGAGTCTATTTTTGACTC
>NW_026944647.1:138170-165486 GCF_034702125.1 Engraulis encrasicolus
CTTCCTGCCCGGCCCTGTTATCCGCATCACTTCCTGTCACGATGACAGTCGGTATATCCATCTGCTGAAACATAAAAGGTGCACAGGTTTACAGACGTGTGGTGAAATGCAGAGCACTACCTGCACACTGTAAGACCATCAAAACACAGTGAACATTAAGTGTTAGTTGAATAGGGAGTCATTTAACATATATATTGCATTTGGTTCCAGAGAACTGTACATGATACTGCATTCTTTTTACTGTGCAGTAAAATTGAGGGTTAATAGGCCTATGAGTATAGATCTAACAACAAGGGTAGGCAACTAATACATCCATTGCTATAAATAAGCCCAAGACCTACACTCGATGAATTATGAGATAAACCTAGTGAAATAGTCATGGTGAAAAAAATATGGGGCAGAAACACAGACACAGAGAGAGAGAGAGAGAGAGAGAGAGAGAGAGAGAGAGAGAGAGAGAGAGAGAGAGAGAGAGAGAGAGAGAGAGAGAGAGAGAGAGAGAGAGAGGGAGAGAGAGAAAGAAAGAGAGAGAGAGAGAAAGATAGAGAGAGAAAGGAAATAGAATAGAGGTATGCAGTAACAGAAAGAAGACAACATGGCTTACCTTCTCAGGTGTTTCTTTAGATTTTACAGCACATCTTTTGATCACAATGAGAACACACACACAAGGAGCAGCCCAGCAGCAATGGCGATGGCAATGATGATGACTACTTCGTCACGTGGGGAGTGCATCGACGGTTTCTCGGTGATGTCCACCATAACTGTAGTGGAGAGAGAGAGAGAGAGGGAGGGAGAGAGATATGATGTTCAAATGACAAATTGGAGGCAAATTACAGTGGGCCTAATCACCATGACGCTGTCAGATATCTACTTCAACCTTTAGATCAAGGGTCGGCTATTAAGTTTTGGACCCGATCATTTTTTTTTCTGACAATATCATCGCGGGCCATTGCCAATTTAATTTAATGTAATACAATTTAAAACATTGATTTTATTCTATGCACTATTATTATGCCGAAAATTGCATCTCATGGCCTCTCTCATGAAAGAGGCGACTTCCCTTTTTCATTAGCTTAATATTCCTATCCAAAATGTCATTGTCAAAAGCCATTAAATGCCATGCCTGTGCGTCGAGTAAGCTAAACAGCTGCAAGGATGTTCTTCTACCTGTTGCTTTTTTTCTGTTAGTTATCTATTCTTCAATAAATGTTTAAAAAATGGATTGTATTTTTATACTTTTGTAATAAAACATGAGGTTTAAAAAATATATATAGAAAATCCTATTGAAAAAATGAAGATGTCATCTTGCGGCCCAGATATAATTGATGCCGGGCCAGATATGGCCCCCAGGCTGCTAATTGCCTACTTGTACTTAACTGTAGATGTTTTTGTTGATCTGCATCAACTTTTTGGAGAATATTATGAGTGTAGTCTTTCCCTAAAGTGCCTCTCATGTACTCCAACCTTTAGATTTGTTATCGTTGTTATCGGTTGATCTGCCTCAATTTTTAGGAGAATGATGTGGTCTACCCCTAAAATGCTTCTGATCCTCCTATCATCATGGCTTGATCTGCAAAAACCTTTTAGATGAGCGGTGAAACATCTTCAATTTTCAAAAAGAAGATTCCCTTACAAAAGCTACTTTTGATGACTCACTGTCACAATGTGAAGACAAAAGCTAAATACACCTGCGAGTGTGTGGGCATATCATGCCTATCATGACGGTTTGATATTTTCAACGGTATAGTAAAATCAAGGCCATTAACTTATGAAAATGTAATCATAACGCATTGCAGAAAGTACCCCAAGGCTTCCAGCTGTCAGGGAGTGAGTCAAATGTGGAACATTGGAGATGAGGCGGTGCTGTGTTATCAGGGAAACAGTATTGTCAGGTAATGTTTGGGGAATTCCATGGGAACTACATCAACAGGTGGCCCTCAAAGAGCTTGATGACAGTTAGGCCTAATAATGTGCCTAGTGCCAGAGGCATGCAATACATTATTCGATCTTCCGTTTGATCCCTCCCTTCATTAAAGATTTTCTAGACACATTGATATTGGTGTTGTTGGTTTTATTTTTTAGAACGGTGACTGCTTCAAATTATTTAATGTTTTTCCCATCAGTCAATCAGAGAAGATAATTCTGTTGTTAGGGGGATATTGTAGTGTAATGTAAATGTGATTAAACAGAAAATTCAGTCAACACTTACAGGTCTGGGGAAGCTGATGAGATGCACTTTTGGTGCTAACTTGGTTGCTGACGATGCATTTGATGGATCCATTGTCATTCGTGAGGGTGATGTTCAGCTTGGTTGGAGACGATCTTTGCAATGTGCAATCCTCCCTGTCGCAGTTGTAAGACTTCCAGGATGAGGATGATGAGCAGTTTACAAGAAAGCTGCAGTTTTGCCCGGAGCTGTTGCCATGGGGATCATTGCGGGGTTTCTGTACTTTTATATGGGGTTTTGATACAGCATCTGTGAGGGGAGAGAGAGAGAGAGAGAGAGAGAGAGAGAGAGAGAGAGAGAGAGAGAGAGAGAGAGAGAGAGAGAGAGAGAGAGAGAGAGAGAGAGAGAGAGAGAAGGAAGGAAGGAAGGAAGGAAGGGAAGAAGAGGGGAAAAGTGGGTTAGAAAGGTACTGTAAGTGTTGATGATTGATGTAAGTGTCAGACCTTGGGGAAAAGTGTGCAGTGAAATGTCCGGGAAATGTTTGTCATGAAACAAGTGACGGCATCCCCTTTCTTCTTCCAAACTGCCCGCAATGTTTTTAACACTCCACTTTCAGTTCCCTTAACTGTGACATTGTCAACAGTGGGAGAATACAGTTTGATCTCAGTTCATATAACTCAGCAAATATATTATAGAAACAGTTGCAGGCCATTGGCTGAGTAGTCAATGTGGTTGATTTTGTTAAATAGCCTATAATATTTTTAACAATACGGTATGCGCGACGGATATACAGCTCCAGGCCTTTTTATTAGAATACCATGAAAAGGTTGATTTATTTCCATAATTCCATCAATAATGTTAAACTGTCATGGATTGTAGATTCATGGCCCAGTTTTTTAACTATTCCAATCATTACATTGTTTATTTTTACACATTTTGGTCTTCCAGCTCAAAAAAAACATGAATTGGGGAATTCACATCATTAGAATATTGTAATAAAATCCCAATTTTCTTCATCAAAATTTGTTTCACATCAGTGCACATCAAATCAGTTGAACTTTGGTACTTTCTACACAACATGCAATGTTCAATACTTGGTTAGGACTCTCTCTGTCTTCATATTATTAATAATAACGGCCATGATGCGTTTAACATTGAAGTCAATGGCAGAAACAGTGCATGGGAGTAATAGAAGACCAGATATCCTTGACTCTTTGCCGTCAGCTGTTTTTGTATAGCTGACCTGATGTCCCACACTTCACTCTTCAATATACCCTGTAGATTTCCATGCCACGTTTTGGTGTTAACTCACCAGTTTAATTCTAACTCAACAGAAATTAAACCCCATTCATTTTCAATGGGGATTCATTTCTGGTTATTTAGAATTAAACTGGTGAGTTAGCGCCAAAACGTGGCATGGAAATCTACAGGGTATATTGAAGAGTGAAGTGTGGGGTACCAGGTCAACAAACAAGAACAGCTGACAGCAAAGCATCAAGGATATCTGGGCTTCCATAACTGCCATGCACTGTTTTTCCATTGACTTCAATGTTAAACGCATCATGGCCATTATGAAGACAGAGAATGTCCTAACCAAGTATTGACCATTGCATGTTATGTAGAAAGTACCAAATTTCAACTGATATAATGTGACCCGAATTTTGATGAAGAAAAATGTGATTTTATAACAATATTCTAATAATGCGGAGTCACGTGACCGCGGCGAGAGATGTGGTAACTTTTTGTGAGGGCTCCGCAGTCACCCTCTAAATGTAACTTTTTACTACGTATCTAAGCTTTATTTCTGGCTGAATTATCTCATTAAGTGAGCATAACCTACTAACGATGTCGACTTCGTCGAGAAAACCATCTTCTAAACCAACTCAGGACCAGATCCGTGCGGTTGACAGTGAGGAACTTTCTAAGCTAGTCAAGCTAGCAGTAGCAGATGCTATTAAGGAAGCTATCCCTAAATTCGTGGATGAAGTGGTCGCTCAACTTTCGGAGAAAACGCAAGCCATTGTGGCTGAACAAATGTCAGAAATCCGAAATGAGATGTCATCCATTCGGGCGGACACCTCGACATGCATGGAGCAAATTGAGACGAATAACAATCACTTGGCCGAGGTGGACAGTCGGCTCTCTACTTCAGTGGAAGAACTGATGGCGCTTTGCACTAAGATGGAGAACAAGATTGCTGATTTGGAGGATCGTTCACGCAGAGACAACATAAGGATACATGGGATTCCGGAAAACCAGGAAACGGCCAACCCTTTGTCGTATTTGTCTAACGCTATTCCGAAGTGGTTCCCAGGGCTGGGTTCAGTGGAAATAATGCGCGCACATCGAGTTGGTGCAGAAAAGGAGGATACCAACCACAAGCCGATCCCACGCACCATTCTGCTGAAGCTGCTACGATTCACGGACCGGGATAAGATACTGGCTGCAGCGCGTAAAACACCTGTACAGTTGGAGGAGGAGGAGGCGACAATCCGGTTTTCCCCAGACTACAGCCAGCAGACCTTCGCTCGCAGACTGGCTTTCTCCGACGTGATCGATGCGCTACAGAAGAAAGGTTTCCGTACATTCCTGCTGTATCCTGCTAAACTGAAAGTGATGAGAGGAACAGCGACCCACTTCTTTAAAACTCCACGGGAGGCGGAAGACTTCGAGACTTTTAATGGCTGAGTATTGCCGACATTGAAAGAGTGATGTTGTCTTGCTACTGTCATCGACCAAAGGTTTTTCTCACTGTCCTTTTTTTTTTTTTTCTACATCTGAAAATTGCTAGTTTAAATATGTTGTAATTTGGGAGTCTACAAATGTAGACGATCTTAGTTTTGCTCAACTAATACTTTTTGACTTACTAACTACAATGTGGTATATCGTTCTCTGAATAATGAGGGGGAATTGTGGGGGTTTTGATGGAGGGTTGCTACTGTACTTAAAGTGGAAATGAAGCACTGACAACTATTATCATTTTTTGGCGGCTTATTTATTTTCATAAACGAATGGATGTTCATTGAACTGCACTTTTAAGTAGTTTTGCTGAAAAATGACATGTTATTACCGAGTTTCGCCACAAGGGCGCAGCCATGTTCGCCGCCTACGTAACGCGAATGGTAGAACTTGGTGGCTAATGTAGCCTTCCATTCACTTAACGTTAGCGTGTGCTAACTACAGCGCTAACTGACTCTAATCGTGGCAGTAAAATTGAAGAAGGACGAGGGGTTCATTTTACATTGTCCCTGGGTTTTCTATGTTATATACCTACTATCAGATGAAAGAGAAATGCCAAGTGTCATTATCACTTTGTGTCAAAAAGCCTTTGCTACGAGCATGGTGGGATAGCTGCAGCCATCCACCCATTGCATCCACCATAGGACAGGAGTCAGGACTGGGGCTGCTCGATCTCATAGGTTTGTAGTGACAGACCGTCACCAATAACGTCTTTTTCCTGCATTGTTGGACGCTAATCTGAAAGCCCATGTCTTTAAGTTGGCTATGTGGTTCAATTCAGTAATAGAAAATAACTTGCAAAATTGGCGGAAGTTTGGAAAGCTTTGTGAAGGGAAGGGACGCAGCCTGTGTGTGTGGCTATCCCATCCCCTCTCTCGTCTCGCTCTCGGAGTTGGAGGAGCTTTGGGGATTTGAAGTTGATGCCACGGGAAATGACACGTTAAACTATCATGGCCTACATTAAGTTATGGCATGCTTAAAGTAGCTGCATCTATTGTAGTAAATTATGTTATTGAAGTCGCGGATGCATCCTCAAACTGGCTGGAATAGCGTTGCCTTGGATTATTGTTGACTGGATAACACCGATAAACGTGGGCACGGAGATGTCAAAGTAGCCTAATTCAGGTGCTTGGAAAATGTTGGCGAAATCATCGGAAGATGAAGGTAGGGAACTGCAACATTGCACGACATCGCACGATTATGAATAGTGATCATGTTGGCTCATACCAAAATGTGTTAGCGACTTGTCACCTTAGCAAAAAAAAAGCTGCTTGTTTACCTGTGGTTCATGTGATGGGATGTCTTGTCTGCCTTCATGCCTCATATTTGTTCTGTCCCACCCAAACACGTATTCTTGCTTCATTTGGGTTAGCAAATAAGCTCATAATCAGCCACGCAAGTCCCAAATGTTTAATTCACTACTATCATAACAGCATTAGAATAGGAGACTACCATTCGCGTGACGTCACCCGCTGTTGGCTGGAAACGTTAACAGAAACCTTACGTGTTTGTGCTTTATTTTTTTATTAACGGCTTAAATTTCAGACTTCAAAAAAATATATATATTTGCTGGCTTATCTTACTGGTGTTATAGACCCCTATATTAGGTCACTGCTTCATTTCCACTTTAAGGTCACGGGTCCAATGCTTTGGGGTACACCAAGCTCGTTAGGAGCGGACGGGAAATGTTGTGTTATACTGCCCTCTAACGTTCTTTGGAGGGCTTTGGGGTCATGGCGACAGGGTTATTTGGGTGGGTATGGATCTCTTATATTATCTTATCTAGTTATTGAAACTGACTGTACTGAAATACTTTGTTTCACTATATTTTATTTTATACATCACTACACATTTTTAACATTATGGCAAAGCTCCATATAATTAGCTGGAATGTAAATGGCCTTAATGGCCCTATTAAGCGTGCTGCTTGCTTGGATTACCTACATAGGCAATCAGTCGATGTTGCATTCATACAAGAATCACATTTAAGAACACAGGACACTAAACGCTTTGCAAATAAACACTATTATGTTGCATCGTCTGCATCTTTAAATTCAAAAACCAGAGGTTCACTAATAGTATTAAAACGCAGTCTATCATTGAATATAATGGGAAAATGGAGTGAAGATGGTAGAATTGCCTACATTAAAACGGTCATCTCAGGTCGTAAATTTGCTTTTATTTCTGTTTATGCCCCATCTCAGTATGAATCTGATTTTTTCCCTAATTTAGTTTCAGTTCTTGCACAACTACAGGACTTTTCACTTATTGTAGGTGCAGACATGAATGCTTGTATTAATCTGGCTTTGGACAAGTCAGTTCAAAAATCAACCTTCTCTCAACTAAGTGCATCAAAAGATATTAATAATGTCTTGACATCTCTCAGTTTGGTTGACATTTATCGCATTATTAATCCTACTTCAAAACAGTTCACTTTCTATTCAGCTAGACACCAGAGTCTTTCTAGAATAGATTATATATTAGCATCCCAAACTTCCTTCTCTGAAATTCATAATGTAGCAATTATACCTTCTTCTTTATCAGATCACAGTATGGTTTCAGCTCATGTTACACTAAGGCATACTCCACCTAGAGCCTCACGATGGCGCTTCAATACATCCCTCCTCCAAAATGAGGAATTCTGTACTTTTCTTAGTAATTCCTTAAACACTTTTATAGAAATCAACACAGGCTCAGTAGAAGATCCTAGATTCTTATGGGATGCTATTAAAGGATCAATTAGAGACTCAACCATTTCTTTTTCCTCTTATCTAAAGAAAAGTAGGCTTCGTAAAATAAGTGATTTAGAAGATGCTCTTATTCAACTTGAGTCAGAAAGGCAGCGCACACAATCTGACACCTTGTTGGGAAAAATATCCACAACAAAAACGGAGCTGAACTCTTTATTAAGACAGAGAGCTGAGTTTTTAATACATAGAACCAGAAGGAATTATTACTTTAATGGCTCCAGACCTAGCCATCTACTAGCCGTACGACTTAAGCAGCACGAGAAGTTCACTTCGATAATGACTATTAAGACACCCTCTGCTACTTTAACTGAGCCTTGTGAAATCAATGCAGCTTTTAAAAAATTCTACTCCAACCTCTATTCTTCTGAGGTATTCCTAAACACAGATTCTTGTGAAAACTTTTTCAAGGACCTTGAACTTCCCACCATCACTAGCCAAGATTCAGAAAAATTAGCTGCTCCAATCACATTGGAAGAGTTGAAAGAGGCCCTTTCCAGTATGAAAAAGGGCAAATCCCCAGGCTGGGACGGTATCCCTCCAGAGGTGTACTTGGTTTTTTGGGACTTAATTGGACCACCGTTGTTAAACATGATCAATACTGCTATTGACAAAGGGGCTTTTAATTCAAGTATCAACAGTGCAATAATCACATTACTTCTTAAACCAAACAAGGACCCTTCTGAATGCGGTAACTACAGACCCTTATCTCTTTTAAATGGAGATGTGAAATTATATGCCAAGGTTCTTGCCTCACGGCTTGAGGGTTTTTTGACAAAGTTAATACATAATGATCAGACTGGATTCATCAAGGGCAGATTAGCATCTGATAATGTACGCCGGCTACTCCACATCATCCATGCCGCTAATGAGAACGATTTACCATGTTCAGTCCTGTCACTCGATGCCGAGAAAGCGTTTGACAGATTAGAAAAAGATTATTTATGGGTCACTCTTGACAAATTTGGATTAGGTTCAAACTTTATCAAATTGATCAAGGTCTTGTACGCAAACCCCTCTGCCATGGTTTATACTAACAATACTTTCTCTTCACAGTTTCCCATATCAAGGGGCACCCGCCAGGGTTGCCCCCTTTCTCCTTTACTTTTCGCTCTCTCTCTTGAACCACTGGCTCAAAAAATCAGGCAACACCCATCTGTTGTTCCCATCTCTATCAATAATTCTGAACACCGTATATCTCTATTTGCTGATGATATTCTTCTCTATGTTGGTGACACAGGCACTTCTCTTCCACACATATTATCTATGTTTGATACATTTAGTTCATTGGATATAAAATAAATTGGAATAAATCATCACTGATGCATCTAAATTCAATTAGATCAGTGACGCCTTTGCCTTCTAATATCCCTGTGGTTGGTCAATTTAAATACCTTGGAATAGATATTTCACCTTCCATTTTTCACATAGCATCTCATAACTTTCAAAACATACTTAACCAAATTGTAAAGGATATAGAACGTTGGTCAAAGCTTCCAAACTCCCTCCAAGCCAGAGTATCAATAGTTAAAATGGATATTCTGCCCCGTGTCAATTTTTACTCCTCAATGATCCCTCTTCCACCCCCAAAAGGGTACTGGGATAAGTTACAGTCTTTGATATCTAAATTCATATGGAATGGGAAGAGGCCCCGACTGAAGTTTAAAACTCTTCAGAGAGATAAGCTGCAGGGAGGATTGGGTCTACCGAATTTCAAAATGTATTTCTGGTCTTTTGTTCTTAGACCTTTGTATGTATGGTTAAATTCTAGTGTGTCTGTTTCTTGGAAATCAATTGAGGAAAATATCTCCCAACCATACAGGCTCCAAGACCTGATATTCTCTAACATACCACCTAAGGCAGCTAGAACACACCTGGGTCCTATAATTTCCTATCTTCTCAGGACTTGCAATACTGTAATGAATCATACTAAGGTGGACTTAAAGTGGCATAATCACTCCCCTATATTTAATAATTTTGCCCTCCTTGTTGGGAAAAAGCCCATTTCTTTTTCATTGTGGAGGGATAAGGGAGTTCACACTTTTAACAATTTGTTTAATGTTGATGGTTTGCGTGCCTTTAGTGATATACGAGCTCAATATGACCTCCCGGGGACATCATTTTTCTTTTATTTACAACTGAGATCTGCCATGAAGGCATATGGCGTTCCTTGGGGTGTTCCCTTGTTAACTCATCCACTAAAGAAGTTACTTGCCCCCCAAAATCATACACGTGGGTTGGTTTCTAAACTTTACAAATTTATTTCTGATCCCTGTTTATCATTGCCAGTGGAAAGTGTATGGGATAGGGACCTCACCCCTGTATTAGAGGAAGATATCTGCTGGGACACAGTATGGGAAAATCTACATGATACTTCCAAGAACCCAGACCACCAACTCATACACTATAAATTCATTCATAGGTTTTATTTAACCCCCAGGAGACGACATGCAATGAAAATTATTGCATCTCCTAATTGTGACCTTTGTTCTCTGAATGCTGTTGGATCATTTATGCATATGTACTGGGAATGCCCCAGTGTGTCTGCATTTTGGAGACTAATTTCTTCCACCTTGAGCGATATGCTCGAGATCAATATCCCATGTTCACCCACTTTACTTCTGCTCAATGATGACTCCACCTTTGACTTTTCTTTGCAACAAAAGCGAACACTATGGGCTGGACTTACAGCAGCGAAGAAAATGCTGGCATTGAGATGGCAGCCACCTCATACCTTGCCATGGCGGCAATGGGCAAACTCTTTTTTGGACATTGTCATGATGGAGAGATCAGTGGCTCGAATGCATGGAGCCAGCAAAAAAACAATTCAAGCATGGGACGCAGCATACTCTCTTGTAAAAGAAAAAGTACAGGACGATCAGCCATAATGTATAAATAGAATGATTTCTGTTGTTGAAATATATTTTCAAGTCTTTTTATTTACCTATGTTTTGTTGGTATTATATTCTGAGATCCAGGGTGGGTTGGGGGGGGGGTCGCCATGGGGGTGGGTGGGTGGTAAGGAAATATGTGTGTATATTGTTAACTGTTTTTTCTTTGTCTTTAACCCAGATTTACTTTAATACCTTGTATCATATGCTATTTTGAAAATAAAAACATTTTATCAAAAAAAACAAAAAAAATATTCTAATAATGCGAATTCCCCAATTCATGGTTTTTTTGAGCTGGAAGGCCAACGTATATAAAAAGAAAAAAAATAATGATTGGAATAGTTAAAAAACTGGGCCATGAATCTACAATCCATGACAGTTTAACATTATTGATGGAATTATGGAAATAAATCAACTTTTTCATGGTATTCTAATAAAAAGGCCTGGAGCTGTAATATTAGTTTTTTCATAGCAAATTTCAAGATATTATTTATATTGGGTTGCTATCCATGATGTAAGAATATTACACGGAGGACCTTTCATTGTTCCATACAGAGTTAAAAAAAAAAAAAAAAAAAAAGCGTGATACCATTAGATGTTGTTTGGACTGTTCATCACTATAGCACTTTTCTCAAGAGAACTTTGATCAACAACAGACCATTTTTTTATTGATCCATCAGAAAATTAGGAGCCAATCTTGTCTCAAAAAGTTGTCTTGTGTTTAATTACCTTCAGGTTCATGTGTCTGAATTGAGTTCTGTTGTATCGATTCTGGGAAAGAGAGCATTTTAAGTAGGCCTACCTACCAACTACTGTATCAAAGTAGCTGTTTTAATAATCAACGTGTCTGAAATTAGCTGTAAAATACTTTAAGTATAACAAAACTCTAAAAACCCTCTAAAAAAGATTTGAAATAATTCACCTTGTAAATTGCCTTGTGAACAAAGATGTCAATGCAGAAACTTACCCAGGATTACCACTTTGTAGGAGAAGAGATGATTCAATTTCCACTCTTGTTGGTCATATCCGTCATAAGTCCCACTATCAATGTCATTGAGATGGTTTATTCTGATGGAGAAGTTTCCAGAAAAGTAATGCACTTTCTTGGAAAACGAAGGTGGCACATTATTGTCTTTCACTAGGATGTCTCCATTTTCACGCTTCAGCAAGAATTTAGGGTTTGTGAGGGATGATGCTGCAAAGTCCAAGTACATGGATTGTCCCTTGATTCCATATAGCTCAGTGGGCACGATGCTACCAAACGACACTATGGGACAGAAAAGAAAATTACATATGTTAGAGCTCTCTTACAGCAAATCGCATATGAGCAAAAATAGATTTTAAAATGATGCCGAACAGAGAAAAACACTTTGGTATCCTACATGTAAATTTTGCAAGGCATTTAAACATATTTTCCCAAATATATGCTTTTTAGGATGCAAATTATACACTGTATATACTATAGCCTACATTCAGATTGTATATTTGTCCATCGATAAAGTGATTCTGGAAGTGATATACTGTACTTTTATTGGCCAAAAGACTAATGTTTTTGGCCTTGTTTTGGATTTAGGCCTTTCAACCATGCAAGCAGGTGTGCACGCTCTTGCCCAAAACATGGCACGTTTTCAAGATTTCCAAAGCATACATTCTACCACACGGTCCCACTCCCCAGCAACTTTCAACCTTTCCACACCTGACTGATAGCATTTCCTCACACGTGAGTATAGGACAACATTACTCACAGCTTTCCACTCAACACTATACATCTTACTGTATATGCCACTCTGCCATGATATTTAGTCCTCAATGACACCACACACATGTGATTTAGTGAATAAGAGAGTAAAAGGCAATATAGTTGTACTAAAATAACAATTTTCATATTTAATTTCAACCAGAGCTGCCCAGATGACGGTGTAAGGGACCCCCCCCCCCCCCCCTTCAACTGCGACAACAATACAAATACTAATCTCAAGTGAATAGCTGACTAGAGGGATATTATGTAAAACAATTCAGTCAAATTGTGTTTATTCATCAGTTGAAAACTGAATCAAATATACGACTACTGGTAAAACAAACATCAAACAAACAGAAACTCTGTTCCCCTGATACGTATACTTTATACTATACACAATACTATTTGAGCAATACATTCTTATCTAAAGAAAGGTCATTTTTGTATTACCTGTGGCAAATGTTGACAGGATCCAGAAGAGAGTAGTAGTAGAGGGCCTGTACACCATGTTGTTATTCTCCAGTGAGACAGGAAGACAGACTCTAAAGGTTACCTTCTCTGTGTATGTGAGTGAGTGAGTGAGTGAGTGAGAGAGAACAGTGCGCTCACTCAGGCAACCCAAAAATGAAAGCAGAACAAGGTGTAGGCCTAGTAGAGAGCTGTGAGGTTTAAGTATCCCCTGATGACTCCACCCACCACTTGTATCATCACAGGAAAGTTTTGTGAGATTTCCAGAATATCTGTAGGGATTTACATTATTGAGTTGCATGACTGTGTGTATGTGTGGTGAGTGTACCCTATGTGTGTATATAGGGGATATCTCTCTGTCTATCTTCTCTCTCTCTCTCTCTCTCTCTCTCTCTCTCTCTCTCTCTCTCTCTCTCTCTCTCTCTCTCTCTCTCTCTCTCACTCAATATGACTTTAACCTTTCTGTGAAGCCAGAGCGGTATTTACCCCAGTAAGACATGGCCCCTGATATAAATGTGCTGTTACCAGAAATGACCAAGTCATAACATATTACCAAAGGCCCTGTGTACTGTCATAGTGGTGTACCAGCAATGTTGTTTCATTGACTAGCCTAGAATACTGTGCCGCTCTGGTGGACTGGCATGCGTTATGGGGCTAGTCTATATTTGGTATTGGGATATCTGATCACAGTGCCAGGGGCTACCCCATGATTTGACTAGCACCTCTTATGTGGCAAAGTCGTCCCAGGTAAGGGACACACACGTGCAAGTGTGCATGCACACATGCACACACACACACAATTCAATTTTTTGAGTGTTGAATTAACACTTAGAGAGTTGGTTGTACCGTTTTAAAGTAAAGTATGGCTTCACATTGTTAGTTCAACACTCAAAGAGTTAAATTAACACTGAAATGGAATGGAATCCTATATTGTTATATACTCAAAGTAGTGTTGAATTAACACTTAATTTTCTACTGTGAAACCATTAATCCACAACTGCCCAATATTCAGGTGTCATAAAGAGTATTACTGTTTTAAATCACAATTGTTCCCAATTGTACAAGTCCTTGTAGCTATATGGACATATATAACATAGTATAACACAGGTGTACTTTTTCCTCAATTGTATTTTTTTTATGACAGCATTTGCCTGTTTGTAAGTGTGTATCTCTGTGTGTCCGCATGCTTGCGTTCGTGCATGATGTATGGATGTGTGTTTGCTTTATCTAGATTTGTGTCTGTTTACTTAAGTCCAGATGAGAAATCAAAGCTTGAGTTCAACAACAAAACCTCCTCAGCCATCATTGTGAAGGAGTCATGCCTGTGTCTCATGCTTGTATTACAACACTGCCCATGATGCAATATGATCACCCCTTGTACTTTGGGTCTTCTGCTATCGTGACATGGGTGTCTATTCTGGGCTTTTTTCGTGATTTTTTTTCAATCAGCTGACTTTCACACACAGGTGTGTTTATGCCGGTGTCCTGTTTAAGGGAAAACCAGGTGGAGTGGTTTCAAGTTCCCCTGTCTTGTAGCTTCTGCCGCGGCGTCTCGACCAAAGTTTGTGTCAAGCCATCACCCTCCATTGATCTGGAAAGAGTCTCGGCTGCACTTTACTCAACGCTGACAAGATGCTTTTGCAGCACATTGTGGGAGATTAATAGCCTTGTAAACTAGTCCCATTCGCCAGCGGCCAAAAATATTTTTGCCTGCGAGTGGGTCTAGCTTTGGACAATGCCCCAATGCCCTGAATCTGGCAGACCAATCACAACGCGGATTTGTTTTTATTTGTTTTGAATCTTTGGATGCAAAACAGACAGGTTGAGGGAGTGACAACAAAGCGTTGGCCAATAGGCACAGACACAGTTTGAAGAACAACAGGTTGTTCCCATCAACAATCTTCTGATGTGTCGGGACCAGACTAAATATTCACATTTAATCTCACATTTAGTTTGGCTGGTCAGGCTAGGAGATTAATGGTTTTCGAAGCCATTTCATATCAGCTGCACAGTAAAAAAGCAATGCTAATTCGTAGTGATGTCAACAATAATCGATGCGGCAATGCGTCGCAAAGGACAATTCAATAATCAATTCAGCAAATTCCACAATTGATGCGTCATATTTTTTCAAATTTCACTACTTCCGTCCGTCTTTATTTCTGGAGCAAATGAACTTTAAATTAAATGAAAGCACTTCAAAGCATTGGAAGCTGCGGAACTGATACACACAACAGCTAATAGCATGCTGTTCAGTATCTGGCTGCTTGTATTGCCTCATGACTGATGAAAATGTTTTACCTTGTTTTCAGTGGAAATGTAATGCATTGCAATGCATCGTAGAATCGGACTGTATCGATTCGAATCGCCTCCCGAATCGTAATTGAATCGAATCGTAAGGGCAATGCCAATGCACACCACTGTTAATTCAGCACTTAGAGAGTATTCTCGAACCAAATCCACTGAAGAAGATGTAAGTCTCTCTGAGTGTTAACTTAATACTGCATTTTTACTCTGTGTGTGTAATTCTGGGTATTTTGTATCAGTGCGGTCATACTTTGTACAGTAGGAATGTTAGTCTGACAATTGGAGATCAAGGAATTTCAGATGCTTGTTCATATTAGCTGTGTAGATTTCTGGGCTTTTCAATGAGTGTGACCACACTTAGTATAGTAGGCAGTGTTGCCTGATTGGCTGGTTTCACACATTGATCTATTTAGGATTACCGTCTGCGGGTTAAAAAGGGTGCTGGGTGGGGTTTTCTGTAGATTTATGGCCATAGAAATCAGTAGAATTTAGTTCAAATTGTTCAGGATTTAGAGCCAGCAGGTGTTTTTCTGTGTGCTTTTTTTTGGGCTGGAAATCACCTGTCACCAACTGTCACATGTGGAAACCCTGTTAATAAGAAAGTTTGTCTGATAAGGTTCTTTTAGACTACAGGATATTGGAGGCGTTTGAGATTAATGCAAAGTGGTCTTCTGAAACTGTGTTCATAATTGCTGTGTAGAATTCTGGGTATTGTTTTTGAGTTTGGCCATACTTATTAGGAAGGTTAGTCTGACAAGATGAGTGTTAATCTGATAATGCTTTTGCAGTTTGTGTTCGAGACTACTGCAGATGGTGGATTCAGAGGCTGTGTAGGATTCTGGGTATTCTGTTTGAGCGTGTGGCCATACTTAGTCAAAACATTAGTCTGTGTCTAATTTTTTTTTAGCATGCAACTTTGTTCTGTTTCTAAGCAGAGATTGCATCATAAAACCATAGCCGACTGCTCAAAACTGAATATCATACTGAATATATATTTACTTCCTCTTGTGCAAGTATTTTAAACTGAGCTGATCATTGTATTTAGTGAATATGAAATTAGTTATGTCCGCAAAGGTAATCAAAGTCCAACATTTCCTCTGAACAACTGAACATGGTTCTGCTTATCACACTGAGACGGGCACACAGATATTGCTATAAACCAAAATGACTTGCGAGCAGTTAAACTTCATCACAAGTTAATGCAAGGCTCTATGTACACTGACCCCCCCCCCCCATTTCTTCTGCCCAGGCTTAAAACCAGGGAGGGATTCCCTTTCTAGCCCTATGATGAAGTCAATCAAAAGCCAGTAGGTGAGAATAACTCTGAATTTTGGGCTTACCAAAACTTGTGTCAACCAAGTGAGTGACTCATCCCCCAATCCCCCAATAAGTGAGTGGGCATGAATGGTTTCACTTTCGATACACTGCGCTTGGCCAAGACTTAGCGACTCACAGTTATTTTGGTACAGGGTAGTCCTAGTCCATGGAAACATGCAGCCTTGCTCGAGGGCACATCAGGTGAGGGTGCAGGAGGCCCAGATCAGCTCATCTCTATATGCCACAGATGACTCCTGATCCTGATGGGTATGACTTGTCCCCCTAGCTGGTTTCACTTTCATTACATTACAGTTGCAGACACATTTGTCTAGGGGACTCAGGTATGTTGTATGGTAGTACAGGGTATTACATGGAGCAATAATTGTTCAAGGGCACATCAGCCATGGATGACGGTGCAGAAGACGACCTCACATTCGTCTTGGTACGGGACTCGACCCTGCAACCTTCAAATCCCAAGATTAACTTCAGTTACATGCTATTCCACCTCCAAATTTGGCGCTAGGCTTTTTCCATCAGATTTTGAAGCATTTTAACTTGAATCTAGTTATATTTCTAGCAATATAAAATGCGTCCAGTTTTTTTTTATTATTACCTTTCGTTATTAGGCCTACCCGCCTCTGCAAATTGAATGAAGTTACTGCAACAATGTTGCCATGGTATGTTGGTATGGACTGCTTTTCCATAAAGTGTCGCATAAACATTTTGGTGTGCATATGGCATGTGTATATTTATGCCTTATGTTAAATGCTGATGGTGGACAGCTTAATATGCATTGCAATCAATAGCTTATCTCTCAACTCTGCCTTGTACAGAGATGCTTATGCATATGCAGTGGTGCAGTCAGTGCATTGAAAGTTTCAGGCTTGCACTGGCCTGTTCTCAAATACTTAACTGCAAGCAATCACACTATCATTGAAGCCTACAGTCTCGGTTTGGCTGAACTTTCCTTTCCATGAGAAGCAATATATATTGTTTTTCTTTTTTTCTCTCTCTTTCTTTTTATTTGAACACCCACCTCTGAGTTCCACTCAGTTAGGTTTGATGTGGTTGTTGCCACAACAACAGGATGTGAGAATAGGGCAGATGGCGTGCGTGCGTGCGTGCGTGCGTGCGTGCGAGCATGCTATGTGTGTATGGGTTTTGCACGGGCCAACTGTTTGCATGCATATATTGTATAAGACATGCTGAAGACAACCGATGAACTATAAGGTTAGGAAAGGTCAAAATACACATTAGCTTCTTATTTGTGCTCAGCTTCTTAAAACTTCTGTCCTGTGCACACGTGTGTGTGTGTGTTTGTTTGTGTGTGTGTGTGTGTGTGGGGCACCAAACTACCTTCGTGAGGCCACTACTATTGGGGCACACCGACAAGATGGGGCCCCCCTCTCTCCATGTGGGGCCCAAATCCTGGACCCCACACGTTTTGACCCCTTTTGCTGGTGAAGTTTTGTTGTTACTGGTAAAAGTAAGTGTAAAAACATTTCCTCACTGATTGTTTTGGCTAGGGCACAGTCTAGCATTCTTTAGCTATTGATGGAGTTAATATGAATGGAAGTCAATGGAAGGGCCCCTAAAATATATTAAGGTGGGGCTGTGTGTGCGTGTGCATACAGGAAACAAATAAAACAAAATTAACCATTTTCTTTCAAAATGTCTTTTATTTCAAAAACAGGCACTTGAGATGATTAGCTGTTAAGAAAAAAATGTGATTCCAGTTGCTTTAAAAAAAAAAAAAAAGGGAACTCCAGATAACAAAACATACAATATTCTTACAGAAAGCAAAAGCAATCGATCCCCAGAAATTCAGTCCACACACACACACACACACACACACACACACACACACACACACAGACACACACACACACACACACACACACACACACACACACACACACACACACACACACACACACACACACACACACACACACAAGCACACACACAGAATTTGTCAAACCATACCTAGACACACAACTCAGTACCATACCAACAATACAGTACCATAACAAGCATGGTTGATCTGAAATGAATTGTACCAAATGAAATGAATGATTTTCACACTAAAAACATATAGCTTTGAGATGAATGCTGCTTACAGTACAGTGCTAAGGTCATTAGAAGCAGCCATGACAGTGTAGTGGTGCAGGTGCTTGCTTTGAAACGAACGTCTGCTAATGATTACAGACTTTGTGAAAACATTTCCTTTAAAGTTTGTTTCAACTTTATGGTCAGATTGGACCATTCTGGAGGTGATGGAATATAGGCCTATCCAAGAGCTATACACAACCAGTATCTGAAGGAATTCAGGAACATTGATGACACTGTATTGATGTTTATGACAGCTGTTATAATGCATCTGTTTTTCAGTTCAGTGTCATTGTTTGGGTGACATGACATTCAAAAAACTAAATGACACATTGTGACAACAACAATCATAATCATCAATAAGTAAGGGTTAACGTTCGGCGAGAAGGTCGCTACCGTGGAATAGCAGCACGACAGAGAGAATCTTTAGACCCCGACGCGGAGCGGAGGGGTCTTGTTCTCTCTGAAGTGCTGCTATTCCACAAAGCGACCGACTCGCCGAAAGTTAACCCGCTTATTATATGGATATACTTAAATGATTCACACATGGCGGGGACATTTCTTTAGACCTATTTAATGTTAAGATTGTTGCTGCGCAAAACAAAACAGTGCCGTTGTGGAACACCGCTAGGCAACAGCTAGGTAGCCAGGACAACAGGTGTTGTCTATCACAGCAGCTGATTAGAATGACAAAAGACCGGACCCCCTGCGGAGTGATATGAAACATTCGCTTTAGCCACTGACTTGTATACAAGCCAGTGGCTTTAGCAGTGAACGTCTTGTTGCCATTGACAGAGGTAGCCAGGACAACGGGTGCTGTCTATCACAGCAGCTGATTAGAGTCTTGTTGAAAAGTCGCTTTAGCAGTGAAAAGTCTTGTTGCCATTGACAGCGGTCTGTTATAGACCAACCCGTCCGTTATCGAAAAATAACAGACGTCCGAACGTTGGGGAGCTCCGTTGAAATGAATGGAGCATTCGACAGATGACGTCACAACCATATAATAATGTGTCATTAATGTTCCTGACAAGAGTTCAGGATCGTTCTAACGCAGGTTACTTAACATGCTTAGCAGTGTAGATTCCTTCATATTTGTACTGTACAGTGTTACAGAAATTCCAGTATTATAAAGTCAGCTTACTATGTTGTACCTGTAATTTGTCCGCAGCATGACAATTCTTCCGTGATTTATATTATTGAGCTGTGAAACCTCCAAAATGACATCTAATTGCTCTTTTCACACAGCTTTTACGTAATATGGTGAAACAGTGCAGGGCCGCAGCTAAGGTTTTGGAGGCCCTAACCCTAACTAGTCAGGAGGCCCCCCTTCATAATTAAATAATAACAATTAATAATCTCAAATTGAGTAATGGAATACACATTTTTGAAAGAAAAAACGAGGGGCCTTTTGATAACTAATACATATACTGTATGTTTTGTAATGTAATATGATATTTTTGTCATGAGGTTTTTTACTTACTCTCAATTTAGGAGGCCCCAATTTTGGGTCTAAGAATTTGAGGCCCCAAGCACGCTGCATACTCTGCTTATGCCTACCGGCGGCCCTGAAACAGTGTTTACTCTCCTCTTCATCACCTCTGTGTATGCAGTTTGGCCATGTCTTTGGCTGTTCACATAAGTGCTATATATGCTGTGTCACAGCTCCAGGTTTCCGTACTCAGTGCTTTGATTTCTGCTTTGTATAGGAATTAATCATTCCTTCAAAAATGTGTGAATGGACACATTGATACGTATGTGTTAAATACGTATGAATTGTGCAGCTCAGTCTTACTTCAGAGGGCGCAAACAGGCAAATGGGAACACTAACAGTCACACACACACACACACACACACACACACACACACACACACACACACACACACACACACACACACACACACACACACACACACACACACACACACACACACACACACACACACACACACACACACACAAAGGCAGGAAGAGAAAAAAACGCCCTAGCAGGTTAGTCCCACTTCACATGTGTCATGCATGTTAAAAAGTTCCCTTTCTTTCAGAAAGTTAAAGTGCTTTTAGTACTGTTAACGTAGAGATACACCCCGACCCCACCCAAACCACACTGTAACACATTTCAAGTTGGTTAAACTTGCAAATGAATGTCCACCTGCTGCCTTTAAAACTTCCGTTCACTCAACTTGAGATTCACCATTGTTTTAACTCAGGAAGTTCAAGCAGAGATAAACCTTAAAGGGAACAGAATTTCTGAGTTGAAATTACAAAAAAAATCTCAAATTAGATAGTGGAAAGATTCCATTATTGATGCAGCATGAGAACTTTCAAGTTCAACCAACCTTAAATGCTTTGCAGTGCACCCCCCCTTCCCCCAGCAGTCTGGTTCCTCCATTAAAAAGCAGATCCTATAGCAGTAGAACCAGAACTACACAGAACTAGGCCTACAACTACACACAGGTCAGAACTCCTTCAACTGGCACCATTAGATACATGCGTACATTACAGATAGAGAGATATACAACAGGTAGCTTTCCACGCAAAATATCTTCAAGATGTGTGTGGCTTAAGCTGGGCGTAGACTGTGAAATGTTTGCCCGATTTTTTTCAGTTGTGGGAATCAGGCTGAGCTGTGTGTGTCTGGCATTGTGTAGTGTACATAAGGTTATGACAATTGGGCAGTCATGGGTAAGCGGTTAGGGCGTCAGACTTGTAGCCCCAAGGTTGCTGGTTCGACTCCCGATCCCACAGGTTGGTGGGAGGAGTAATTAACCAGTGCTCTCCCCCATCCTCCTCCTTGACTGAGGAACCAAGCATGGTACCGTCCCACCGCACTGCTCCCTTTCAGGCGCCATTGGGGGTTTCCCCTTTGCAAGGGTGAGGCATAAATGCAATTTTGTTGTGTGCAGTGTTCACTTGAGTGCTGCGTCACAATGACAATGGAAGTTGGAGTTTCCCTGTTGGACTTTCCCTTACACTAATCGGTTGGATGGAAATCAAATAGCTTACAAATCCTGTTTGCTCCCCTTTAGCTATTGCCCAGTGTGAGTATCCACCACATTAAGTAAGTCGTGGCCATTTCATGTACTTCCGTACCCTCACAGAATTTCCAGTTTGCTTGTTTCGGTTAATGGTCGCCATTGAAGTCTGTGAACTCCACTGCACAACCAGAAATCCAAAGAGAGCTTTTGAATGCCACGGTTGTAAAGAAAAATGGCACAGTGTACGNCCAGCTTTACAGTGATACACAGACAGATCCCATATCAGTCACATGACATGGGCCGCCAGATCTATGTACATCACAAAATTAGAGTACCTTTGTAAAAAAAAAAGTCATCTGCTACACTCTACAGTGGTTAACAACTGTGTGTGTGTGTGTGTGTGTGTGTGTGTGTGTGTGTGTGTGTGTGTGTATTATTATTATTATTTATATACTTCATTATTATTTCATATCCAAATTGTTTCATTAATGAGCCTAAAACTTGGCCCACTATTTTCTTAACAGTCCCCATAAAAAGGTTTGGGTTTCCAGTGAATACAGAAAATACAGAAAAAAATACAGAAGATATTTCTGAAACATTTACAAAATAAAAATCCAGAGTCCATCCACTAAGCCACCTTCACCTCTTTTTGGCGCAGATTTCCTTGATAATCCAGACACCCTCACTCCACAGAGGGGTGACACTCATTCCTAGCCTGTCAATGTGTTAATGTGTGTGTGTGTGTGTGTGTGTGTGTGTGTGTGTGTGTGTGTGTGTGTGTGTGTGTGTGTGTGTGTGTGTGTGTGTGCGTGCATGCATGCTTGTACACACTTGTGTATACACACATGTGCGCACTTGTGGGTGTGTGTTTAGTGTGTGTGTGTCAATGCACACTGTTTGTGTGTGTGTGTGTGTGTGTGTGTGTGTGTGTGTGTGTGTGTGTGTGTGTGTGTGTGTGTGTGTGTGTGTGTGTGTGTGTGTGTGTGTGTGTGTGTGTGAGTGAGCGATGTATAAAGCAGCTGAACTTTCATGACAAAGTGATCTTTGATTCGCCTCATTTCTTTCGCTTCGAACATGAACCCACTCAGTTTACCCACTCGTTCTTTTCTTTCTCTCTATCTCTCTGACACTCTTCCACTCATCTCTCAGTCACTCTTTCGCTCTACAGTATCTTCAGCCTGAGACGGCATGTTTATGCATTTCAGTCTTACTCACATCTTCAGAAAACCACCCAGACTCGCCCCCACTTTTCTCCATTCTCCCCTGACTTTGTTGTTTATCCCCCCCCCCCCCCGCCCCCTCTTTTTTTTTTTTACTTTTTCATGTTAGCTCCTACCTTCCTGCCTCCCACGCAACAGTAACTCCCATACGTTTTGCATCACTCTCTCTCTCTTTCTAAGGCCACGTTGTTCACTTGTTCAAAACATCATTCACTACATACAGCCACTTTGTGTTAAACTTAACGCTTCCCCTTTCCATGCGACATCCATGACCGGTTTTGCCAGATGTACGATAATTATCGTATTTATACCATAATTTTGTCCATGTTGTCCTCTGTACGATCAAAAAACATGATATACGATAATTTCAAAGTCATTCAGTTCATTTAGATGCCTTGAAACAACAATTTGGGTCTTGTATAATAATTTCCTCCCAAAAAGCCCCCAAAAAATGATAATTTTGAGGTTTTGGTACGATATATTAGCATTTGACCTCTGGCAACACTGTCCATGCCACTTACAAGGCGTTTAGAGTAGGACCTTGCAAGGAACAATCATGGTACAGTCACGAAAACACGATACAAAAAACGAAATCAGTAGCTCAAGTAGTGCACAAGTTTTCGTTTCCTTCCTTCCTGCCTTTCCTTTCGTTTCCTTGTTTCATTCCCTACTGTATTTAGTGCATGACGTAGTGAACAAGTGATGAACATCTTTGATTCAGTATTCGGGTTCCCTCTCTGTCTCTGTCTCTCTCTCCCACTCTCCGACCCCTTCCGCTCCCTCCGATCTTATACGTTGCTAATGCGAACGCTAAGTGGGCTGCTATCTCTAGGCCTTCCACCACCACCACTAACACAGCCACCCCCGCCCCCACCCCCACCTCTCTCTCTCCCCCTCTCCCTCTCCCTCTCCCTCTCCTCCCGGTACCTCTCCTCCAGTCTCATCTTCTCCAGATCCCCCCCAGACTCCTCCGACCCCGACCCCGTGCTCACCCCGCCACCACTCCCCCCTCCTCCTCCACCACCACCTCCGAGTGTCTGCACGGCCGGAGGCGGCGACGAGGACGAGGACAGCGACGACGAGTCGGGCTTGAAGAGGGGCGGCGCCTTGGTCTTGGCCACCTTGTCGAAGAAGGCGAAGTCGGCCACGTACTTGCCGGAGGGCGAGAGGGAGACCACGGGCGGGAACTCGTAGCCCCACAGGATCTCGTCGGGCAGGTAGCTGGTGCGCACCTGGCAGGTGGCCGAGGTGGGCTCCACCGTGGCACTTAGGATCACCAGCAGCTCAAAGTCGGCCAGCTCGGGGTCCGTCCAGCCACCGCCTGGTGAGAAGGGGAAAAGAAAAACCAGGTGAGTACAGAGAGAGGGGGGAAGGGGGGGGAGAGAGAGAGAGAGAAAGACAGAGAGAGAGAGAGAGAGAGAGAGAGAGAGAGAGAGAGAGAGAGAGAGAAGAGAGAGAGGAGAGAGGGGAGCGGGAGAGGGAGGGGAGAAAGGCAGAGAGAGAGAGAGAGAGAGAGAGAGAGAGAGGGAGGGAGGGAGAGAGAGAGAGAAAGGCAGAGGGAGAGAGAGAGAGAGAAAGAGAGAGAGAGAGAGAGAAAGAGAGAGAAAGGGGGGAGTGGGAGAGAGAGCGAGAGAGAGAGAGAGAGAGAGAGAGAGAGAGAGAGAGAAACCAAAACGTGTGTAATTTCGTAAACTGTGTCATAGTAGTGAATGGGAAAAATGAGGAATCGAGAATTCTTTTACGGGTAAGACCATAGTAGAAGTGTTTGTGTGTGTGTGTGTGTGTGTGTGTGTGTGTGGGTGTTGTGTGTTTGTGTGTGTGTGTGTGTGTGTGTGTGTGTGTGTGTGTGTGTGTGTGTGTGTGTGTGTGAAAGCTGGCCGACTCAGGGTCCGTCCAGCCACCACCTTCAGCGAGAGGATAGGGAAAAAAGATGAACAGAGAGAGAGAGAGGGAGAGAGAGAGAGAGAGAGAGAAGGAGACAAAAAAAGAGGGCGAGAAAAAATGAGGGAAGTTAGACGGGCCTGCGGAGGGGCAGGGGGCGGATTGAGAGAAATATTTAGGCCTACTGAATATTAGAGCGAGACAGAGACAGACAGAGACAGATAGAATCAACCAGATCTGGCTATGTAAATCTCCCACGTGAATAGTGAGTGCAGGACATATAAGAAAGGATTTTTTTAGATCATATTTTCAGACAGAAGAGGAACACTAAAAGGTAGTAATAGAAAACAGATACAAGAAAGGGCAGAGGAAGGAGGGAAACCCAGAGAGAGAGAGAGAGAGAGAGAGAGGAACAGGTGAAGGAGAAGAGAGAAAAAGACCATCAGGCAAAGAGATACGATAAGATAAGCTTTATTTCCTGTTTGCACAGAAATTTGTCTTTCATGACACTTCTCTACAATCCCCATGTAAACACACACTCAATATTCCTGAGTGGTGGTTAAAGAAGAAGAAGAAGAAGAAGAAGAAGAAGAAGAAGAAGAAGAAGAAGAAGAAGAAGAAGAAGAAGAAGAAGAAGAAGACGAAGAAGAAGAAGAAGAAGAAGAAGTATGCATTCCGTGCAGATGTGTGCAGTCTACTGTTCTCCCCTTTTGTTGAGTAATGCTACATTATAGAGGAAGAGGACATAAAAAGAGATGAGCCCCGAAATGATTCCCTGGAATGATTCCCAATTATTGAAATAGAAGAAACCTTCCAAATGAAAATGACAGTGACACAATCAAAATATTTTTGCAGTGGGTACTGTGGTGTAACCGCTGTAGTGATCCGTTTAAAGCTACGTCATCACTGTCTGCGTGCGAATTGTTGACTCAAACACACACACACACACACACACACACACACACACACACACACACACACACCAAAACACACAACTCACACACACACACACACACACACACACACACACACACACACACACAAAGACAGTGCAGAACCTAAAGAGAGAAGACCTGCAGTCCTGGTAAGCATGTATGTTTAAAAAAAAATAGAAATCCTAGATAATAGGCTGTTCCAGAAGCATAGGAGAGGTTTGTGGTTACAAGAAATGAAACGTACAGAGAGGACAGAGGACACCATCGGTCATGCCAGTGTCTGTGGCGCCCACCTCATATCCGAAGTTATCCTGACCATCCATTTTCTTTTTCGGAAAAAAAACACCTGGCTAGTTTTTTGACAAACGTGCGGTACATGGTCGACAACAATGCGCACGCAGCCCAATGACGTCACATCTGTGTGCAAACAGTGAAGGGACTATTCCTTCGGGACAACACTGATACTCAGACTCCCAGCTCGGTGTGAGTCACTATAGTATACAGCACCTCTCTGTGGAGATTTCCAGGAAGTGCAGAGGAAAGACCCCCAGTCCCACAGTACAGTCAGAGGTCTCGCTCTCTCCCTCTCTCAGGTGTGTGTGTGTGTGTGTGTGTGTGTGTGTGTGTGTGTGTGTGTGTGTGTGTGTGTGTGTGTGTGTGTGTGTGTGTGTGTGTGTGTGTGTGTGTGTGTGTGTGTGTGTGTGTGTGTGTGTGTGTGTGTGTGTGTGTGTGTGTGTGTGTGGCAGTCTAGGCCATGTGCATAGGCTGGTGGTCAGTGGACTCAACATCAGTGGACTAAGTAAAAGACGGGCCAGACAGCTAGCTAAATACTGCTCAATATCAGCTGTTATAGGGAGCATGTTCATCTGGAAGAGAAGATGTTTCCTGTATCCTTAATGATGCATTTCCATAACAAGATGTGTCTTTTGGTCAAAATAGTTGCCGGATTATTCATCATATTTGGTTCCTATTGATTTTAACTTGTAATGTGGAATCAAATAAAGTACATAAAATGTCAGGTAAAAGACAGGCAACACAGTCTTGTCCTTCCCTTATTGTGCTACAGTATACACGTCAACATAACATAACACAATTTCAATCCTGTGTCTATTGTATTTGTTTCATCATATTGTATAGAGTGTTATGTTCGTCAACATAACATAACATAATTTCAATCCTGTGTATATTGTATTTGTTTCATCATATTGTGTAGAGTGTAGATTCGTACAGAAATGAAGGGTCTATTTGGAAAACGGTGTAAACAACATTTTTTGACTTTCACATTTTATTATTGGAAAAGACTGTTCAGACGTCATTTTATCTATGTGCAAATTCTTGGCATTAAAATATTTTGAGAACATACTTCTTAAACCTATGTAAAATGACTTTAGTTGCAAAACGGTATATCTAACAGAACACTTTATTTGCAAAACGGTGTATTCGCCATAACACTTTATTTGCAAAACGACATTGCATTCTATTTGAATCTTGGACGACATGAGAAGCGCGGAGAAGCTGCGCTAACTGCCCTACTCTATCATCAGTCAGCTGACAGAAATAAACAAAGAGGATCTGATCGGAAAAATAACTGAAATTGTGCTCACAGCACACGACGACAAAGTATTCAAATTAAACGGCAACACTTGGTCTTTTATGAGCTCCATGAGCACCCCCGACGCACAATTTAAAGGGGGGACCGAAGTTTAAAATGGGTTTTTGGGGGGGGGGGTTGGGCGGTTTGGGGGGGCAAAAAGGCCCCCTTTTTTCCCAACCCCAACCCCGGGGAGGGAAAAAAAGAAAACCCCGGGAAAAGGATTTGGGGGG
>NW_026944648.1:0-13015 GCF_034702125.1 Engraulis encrasicolus
ACGATAGACATTTCGAATGACACATTATAACACAAATAAACACTGCGAGTTGGGAGAGTAAGGAGTCGCTGCAGCTACGTGCGCCACATCCATCACATTGTCATTATTGGCACCCCTGGTTGAGATGTGTTAAAAGCCTTAAAATAAATTCAGTGTTTATTGCAGAAGAATACTGTCACACTGAAAATTTTAGGAAAATGTAGCCTTCAACTCAAATGAATTGTAGGAAAATAAAAAAAATCCCTGACTAAAAAATAATTATTTTTCATTAAATCACCTGTTCCACAATTATTGGCACCCTTAACAATTCCCAGGAAATAAATATAATTGAAGCATTTCTGTCATTTCTACAGTAGTTTACAAAGTTTACCAGAGTATGTAGGAACATTTCATTAGTAATTCATCACTTCCTGTTTCCCTGGGGTATAACTATGACGTGACACCGAGGCCATTTCTCTTATCCACTCTTAAACATGGGAAAGACAAAGGAACACAGCATACAAGTGAGGCAGATGTGCGTCGACCTTCACAGGTCAGGCAGAGGCTACAAGAAGATTGCCACTCAACTGCAGCTGCCCATATCTACTGTGAGAGGAATAATTAAGAAGTTCAAAACAACTGGAACAGTGGTAAACAAGCCTGGACGAGGACCCAAGTTTATTTTGCCACCACGCACAGTGAGGAGGATGGTAAGAGAAATCAAAAGATCTCTAAAGCTCACTGTTACAGAATTACAACAAATGGTAGCATCCTGGGGTCACAAAGTCTCCAAAATCAACCATCAGGCGCTGTCTACACGCCAACAAGCTGTTTGGGAGGCATGCACGGAGAAAACCTTTCCTCACCCACAATCATAAACGCAAACGTCTGGAGTTCGCCCAGCGGTATTGGGGGCTTCAAACTGGGACCGTGTGCTTTGGTCAGATGAGACCAAGATTGAGCTTTTTGGCAACAAACACTCTAAGTGGGTCTGGCGTGCCACGAAAGATGCGCATGCTGAAAAGCACCTCATACCCACTGTGAAGTATGGGGTGGGTCAGTGATGCTGTGGGGCTGTTTCGCTTCCAAAGGCCCTGGGAAGCTTGTTAGGGTGCATGGCATCATGAATGCTTTGAAATACCAGGACATTTTAAATCAAAATCTGTTGCCCTCTGCCAAAAAGCTGAAGATGGGTCGTCACTGGGTCTTTCAGCAAGACAATGATCCTAAACATATGGCCAAATCTACACAGAAATGGTTAACCAGACACAAAATCAAGCTCCTCCCATGACCATCTCAGTCCCCAGACCTCAACCCCATTGAGAACCTGTGGGGTGAGCTGAAGAGGAGAGTACAGAGGAGAGGACCCAGGTCTCTGGATGATTTAGAGAGATTCTGCAAAGAGGAATGGCTGAAGATCCCTCTTTCTGTCTTTTCCCATCTTGTGAAACATTATAGGAGAAGATTAGGTGCTGTTTTGTTGGCAAAAGGGGGTTGTACAAAATATTAACAACAGGGGTGCTAATAATTGTGACACACATTATTTGATGTCAAATAATTATTTCTTTATGTGGGATTTTTTCCCCACTGAATAAATGCACTTGTATTGAAGGTTGGATTTTTCTCTTTTTTCCATTAAGGTCCCATATTATTTAGAGAAAAATAATAATAATTGGAAGCTAAAAAACACATCTCAACCAGGGGTGCCAATAATAATGGAGGGCACTGTATATATATATGTACATTCACATTCTCAGTAGAGAAAACCAAGCAAGAAATCAAGAAAATCCCCAATTAGGCTATATAACAATTTACAGTTTTATTCAAATTATGCATATTGTGCATGTTTGATATCATGTTATTCCCACAGAATATTAACACCTTACCCTGCACTCCTGGGCTGCCTCAGTGATGGGGCTGAAGTTGTGGTTTCGATGCAGCTTCGAGTCTCGACACACCAAACACACAAGCTGTTTGTCATCTTCACAGTAGAGCTTCAGCTCTGACTGGTGTAAACTGCAGATGGGTTCTTTCCTAATGCTCTGCTGTAAGAAAGCTTCACACAGGTGTTTAAGGTGCCGATTGAGAGGGGGGTCGTGGTTAGAGGATCTCTGTCGACAGACTGGACATTCGGTCGACCCTTTGGCTTTCCAAAACTGCTGTAGGCAAGACTGACACACGCTATGGGTACAGGACAGGAGGACAGGGTCCTTGAAGACTTCACAGCACACAGGACAGGAGAAATCCTCTTCTGAGAAAGGGCTAGAGGCCATTCTCGCAAACACTTGCAGGCAGCTCTTAGTTCTTACTGCTTTCTGTTTCAGTTCCTTGTTAAGACGACACACTAAAAGCCAGATTTAGCCATTTCATTTAGCCCTTGCTTAATAACTTCTAGCTTAATATCCCGAATAAATATCTTCATGAACACTTGCAGCTCTTTTATAGTCGAGTGATTTCTGTGTAAACAATCACTACTTTCAGTTTCAGTTTCTTGTAAAGACAACAACTGGGAAAAAAGTCTTGACTTACAGCAAATCACCTCTTGAAGTGAAACTTGTATTCCAGAGTGAATCCCCACTGCTGATACAAACTCTCTAAAGTAGCTTCCCTTAATAACCATAAACTTTTCTAACTCAATTCATAAACGGTTGCTCTGAATTGTGTGTGGGTGTATTTTTCTTCCTGTCTTCCTGCCAAGTTTCTGTGGGTGGGGATTAAAATCCATGGAGAGCTGTGATTGGGTAGATGAGCTGCTGCTTCCTTGTTAGTGCTGGCAGTGTAGTGACTGTTAACCCTTAGTGCACTGCAGATGCAGCACATGTTGAAGCACATTGTACAGTATACTGGGATGCTCTGTACTACAGGGCTAAGGGGGGTGGGGTGGGGAGAGAGAGAGAGAGAGAGAGAGAGAGAGAGAGAGAGAGAGAGAGAGAGAGAGAGAGAGAGAGAGAGAGAGAGAGAGAGAGAGAGGAGAGAGAGAGATGAGAGAGAGAGAGAGAGAGAGAGAGAGAGAGAGAGAGAGAGAGAGGAGAGAGAGAGAGAGAGAGAGAGGGGAGAGAGAGAGAGAGAGGAGAGAGAGAGAGAGAGAGAGAGAGAGAGAGAGAGAGAGAGAGAGAGAATTTATCCTTGGTGCTGGCATGTTACATTGTAGGCCCACTGTATGTTGATCTACATGTAAGCCGAGGTGTTCAAATTCACATGAGTTTCTTTTAGGACACAGGTGACTTGTATGATTTGTGAGTTGTATGATGAGGCTTTTACTTTTCAGTAAAACTTCATTTTAAAGGGTCACTGTTACTGTGTATCTAACTCATTAGATTGACATTGAATTACTGGTGAACAGTTAATATCACGCACTATTGTATAAATAATGAATTTACTTCTACGAATGTCAATGATGTTATTACGGTCAACCGTGGCCTAGTGGTCAGCTGTGGCCTAGTACTGGTTAGAGAGTTGGTCAGAGAGTTGATCAGTTGGTAGAGAGTTTCAATCTAGAGGTTGCTGGTTCAAATCTGGTTCATCTCCATCCATGGCTGAAATGCCCTTGATCAAGGCACCAGTAGTGTAGTCAACGTAGAGTGCAGGTACGGAGTATACCCACTTCTAAATTTCAGATATTTCAGTATACCCACTTAAAATTGATTGATCCATTATTTAGAATAGGGCAAATATATATAGTATACCCACTTCAAAAAATTCTCAAATATACAGTATACCCACTTCAAAAAAGTAGACTACACCACTGCAAGGCACCTAACCCCACATTGCTCCAGGGACTGTAACCAATATCCCTGAAAAATAATAGTTGTACGTCGCTTTGAATAAATGAAAGCGTCAGCTAAGTGTAATTTAATTTTTAATTTAATTACCAATTACACAAAATACAATAATGGCACAGAAAGTATTTTGAAGCATATGGCCATTTATTTCTTACTGACATCAAACGGCATAGTAAAAAAGTGTGAAAAAGCTGAATTGAAGACCTCAGTTTAGAGAAAAGAAAATGTGTAAATGTTATATTACATTAAGCCAGTGATTCTCAACATTTTTTGAACAAACACTGCATTCGGCCTACATTATTGTCTGAATTTACATAACAAATACGTTACAAACCATACAGGGTTTTTTTTGAGAAACTAAAAACTAGGACTACTGTATTCAGAATTCAGTAGAGGAGGTGTGGGAGGTGGTAATTAAGACCTAACATAAGAGGAATCCTGTTCTTTATGTGCTAGGAATCATTTCAGTCTATCACCAGCACGCATGCACACACACACACGCACACACACACACACAGCTCTATCAAGAACTGGTAAGATTCAAGAACAGCAGCCGGTAAACAGCACCAAGTTGTGATGCAATAGGCTACCACATATCTTATGCCAGTACGGACCATCGTATTCTCATAATTCTCACTTCCCAGCAATTCAAGCCACACACACACACGCACACACACACACACACACAAACAGAGGTCACATTTGACGTATATTATGGCCCGTGTTGCTAGGAAGTGAACTTCATCTGAAGAATACAGACGTGTGTGTGCATGTGTATGTGTGTGTGTGTGTGTGTGTGTGCGTGTGTGTGTGTGTGCGTGTGTGTGTGTGTGTGTGTGTGTGTGCGTGCGTGCGTGCGTGCGTGTGATTTGCATGCATCCAATAATTTACTTTATGAGTAACTTTACATTGTTCCCATAGACAAAGGGCCAAAGTTGCAGTAATAGTAGTACACCTGCACTGCACACAGTATCCTGGCATATCTACTACCTTTGTTCTCATTGTCACACATACAATATCTTAACATAGCACCTTTAACATATCTATCTATGAGTTGAAATATACTGTAGGCCTACATAGTACACACAGTACACACATAGTCTTATCAAATGATTTGCTCCCATAACCACATAACAGTCACACTCTCCTGACACACTCTCTTGAAGCATCTTTGCTCTGTCATGAACGGTCACAAAGTTGGCAGGATTCATATTAACACCAGAACATCACGTCATCGGAAAACACACTACTGTTATAGTAGCCTACATGTAACAGTAATGTAGCAGTGTGGAAGAAAAACAAGTCATAATGTGAAAGTAAAATTGTTCGCTAAGGACGACTGACATGACTGTTTGTGCAGCCCCAGACATAAGGGTGAGCCGGGGTTTTTTTTTTTACGACGATTTCCAGTAAGATGCAGTGCTACAAATGTCTGATCTCTCGTTTGAGTCTCACATCTGCTGTCTCAAATCAGCCCCTCTCCCTACTCTCCTTGGAGGAACAGTTGATTCTCAGGTAGGATTGAAACACTAAACATCAGTGAATCTGAGGAAGACCGAGAGGTCGAAACGTCATTGCCATTGAATGAATGAATAAAAAGAAGAAAAAATAACTTAAAGAAGAAAAAAATCCAAAGGAGTGTGCAAACCTTTTTTCAAAAAATGCTGCTGCCAGGCCCGCCATAAAACTTTCCCACTAGACACCGAGCCCAGTCTTTACAGTTCACTCCTGAGTTTCGTAGGACTCACATCCAGGGTTGCCAGATGTGTTTGATGATGTCCAGCCCCCCAAAAATGCTCAGAAACCATAAATCCGCAGAAAAACCCACCCAAATGCCATTTTTTACTCTTTTCATTTGCACACGCACGCTCATCATAAGCAGTCCAATTGGACCAGCCATGTTGTTTCGCCACCCTCTGACAACTGTATTTACAGAGGAGAGAAACAGGAGGAAGATGTTGGTGGATGTCTTCTCCTCATCCATCCCGGCTCCTGACCTCCAGCAGATCACCTGCTGTCATCTCCATGCCACCCACTACACCTTGCTGTCGAATCAGTGTTGCACTGGAGTCATCAGTTGTTGGGTTGGCTGTTCCATTCGTTGCCACGTTGGATGATCCGTTGGATGACCCGTTGGCTGTTCCTGCGCCGTTGCTTGTCATTTGAACTGTCCATCAGAGAGGCATGCAGTACAAGATATTGAGGTTAACGGGGTATTACAGGCTAAGGGAGTCTAGAGAGTGACAGAACAGAAGAAAGTCCTCACCTGTTCCTCTCCTCCTACGTCTTCGCACTACAGAATAGAAAATATCACAAATGTTATATTATTGAAATACATATACAGTATAGTTGTGTTGTGTCTAGTGCCTACTGTGGCGATCCTACAAGGACCAGGGCTATCAACTCGCCAGCCATAAATATTTTTCACCGCTAGGCAGGTTTTGGTAGGCTATCACATGCTGCCTTCTGAACAGCCAAACTAGTGATGGGATTGGGCTCTTCTTACTATCGAGCGCCGCCTCTTTCGGCTCCCAAACGGCTTCCTATATATATGTTACACTATTAATAAATTAATCGTTTTAATTTTATTTTACAACAATTTGTTTCAGTATTGACATTGTGAAGCCCTTTGGGCAGTGTATTCTGTGTAAAAGCCTTCATGATCAACACTTTCCTTAAATAATGACCCAACATACCCAAATACAAAGTAAATTAAAAGGGTAATATATAAGTATGTAGGCCTAACACCTGCTTTGTAACCACTGGTACTTTTAGATTATACACGCAATGAGAGGGATGGGAGAGAAGGACAAAACAAACAAAAAACCAAAAACGTCTACCCCAAAAAAATCCTAAAACGGCTCCCATTGCGGAGCCGGTTCCTGTCGTTCACTTCAAAGAGCCGGTTCTTAAAGTCGTTTCGTTCGCGACGAACACATCACTAAGCCAAACTCTACTGCCTCAGAAGCCCAAGAGCATCACACGAGCGACATGCAGAGGTGGAAAGAGTACTAAAATATTGTACTCAAATACAAGTACTGTTACTCTGTTGAAAATGTACTCAAGTACGAGTAAATTTACCAGTCAAAAAATCTACTCAAGTAAAAGTAAAAAGTAAATAATTTAAAATGTACTTTGAGTAAAAGTAAAAAGTTACTTTTTAACAATCAGCGTTTTATGCCTCTAGATGTGCAAGGGGTGCACTGGGTTAGAGGAAGAACAGCTAATGTTGATCTCCTCGGAGTTAAGTGAATCTCCATCGTCAGCCTCCATGTCAGCCAACATCGTTTGAGTGAGAGACAAGTCGCACGCGCCAACTCTTTATAAACTAGTCTAGAATTCTAGAGGTTTTTTGTTTGTTTCTTTGTTTTTTTTACTTAGTCACGCTTGTGCTGTAAAATGTACCAAAGTACATTACTCGAAAGAAAATGTACTTAAGTAAAAGTAAAATTACAAATTTTAAAAAGTAGTTTAAAAAGTACAAGTACACAAAAAAGCTACTCAATTACAGTAACGCAAGTTACGTTAAGTAATTAGCTACTTTCCACCTATGGTGACATGTAAGTACACCATGACAGGAGCCAAAAAACACTTAGGCTACCAACACACAAAATCGCATCAACAACTCCGAAGAACATCACATGAGCAGCATGACAGGAGCATACTGTAACACTTACCAACAAACAAAATCACACCAAGAAGCCCGACGAACAAGATGGCCAAGACCCAAATAGCCCAAGGTGGAAAAACTGCAGCCTCCGGAGCAGTAGCTGGGACTGTCAAATACACATAAGTTTTGTTACTGTTCAAATTATCCTTTAAAATATTCCACAGGTTTGAGAAAAAAATTGTGAATGAATGAATGAATGAATGAATGAATGAATGAATGAATGAATGAATGAATGAAAGAATGAATAGACAAGATAGCATTTCCCCTCACCCATAATATAATAGCCCAATAATATATAATAAATTGTGAAGAGTAAATGATTAAATGGAGAGTGAGTGAATGATGTAGAGCAGGGATGGGCAGCCTCTGTCTCGAGGGCCGTTTGCGGCCCTTCAAGTCGTTTTATGGGTCATTCCACGCCAAATCTCCGAATCATCCCGCACGACCATCTCAGATTTGGCAGAAAAAAATCAAGGAGGTTCACAAACGTCCCAATAGGAAAAGTGCAAAATTATAGCTCTCAACTCCTCATAGTTTTGTCATTAAAAATGTTTTTGTCAGGTACCCCCCTGACTCGTTTGAAACAGACTTCTCAGAGAGCCCACTTTCAGAGTGTTGTATCTAACAAATTACTTTAAGTAGGTCCTTATGAATTTCAAGGGGTAACATTTGGAACATGTACTTGTGAAATGTGGATTTTCACACATCCTCTTGTCATTTACCACCGTTTTCTGGGGGCTTTAAAAGAAAAATTCTCACCTTTGAATTTGTGGGCATCTTTGAAGGACTGTAGTAAGTGCAGTTTTAAAGACAGAAGTTTGATATGGACAATATATGTTCCCAACCATTCTGTGCATGTTGTGTTGAAAGACTGATCTTCTGCGATGAACAGTTTAGAAGATATGAAGTCTTTAAAATGGAAAAAACTGAAACTTGGTGCCATCTTTGCCATGTCATTGAAAAAAAAAAATGTCACAACTCACCACCTTATTATCACAGTTTGGAAAGATTAGATGTCTGTTCTTAACATATCCAAAAACTGTGATGGTATTCTGCCTCATTTGGTCACAATGATTTTTCAAAAACCCACTGTTGGGTGACTTCCATAGCTCCTATGAAAAATTGATATTAGTGGCATCTTCTCCATGTTATACAAAAGAAATGACAGAACTCACCACTATGACATTTACAGTTTTAGAAAGACTCAATGTCTGTTTTTAACATATCCAAAAACTGGGGTGGTGCTCTCTCTCGTTTTTTAAGAATGGACTTGTAAAAACGACTATGTGACATCTTCAGCTTGCTGCTTTATTGAGGTGGGGCCCCTGCTCAGATCTTTGCAGGCTACATGGGGGCCCTATCTACCAGTATTTGCCATGAGGTCCTATGTACAATTGTTCCGCCACTGTGAATGACTTGAGCAATTTGAGTCAGACATTTTTGATACAAGATATTTGACTTGAGCATTTTCGACACACTCAATATAATACGGCAAAAAAGTAAAAGTGGCTGTTGACAGAGGTTTTTTTCCAGCTTTTTCTGAAACTACATTTCAGTAAATCAAAGGTTATAGACTTGTGTAAACTTCATCTTTAGGCACTGAAAACCAAATACTGGAATAAAGTGATGAAATGTTGAATCACTGAAACATCCCCGTAGATTTTGAAACAAGTATATCCTGACTATCACCACATCTCAATGCTTTTTATTACAATTCATAACAATCTTTGATAACTTGTTTACTAACTTTGATGCAGTTCTGAGGTCCGATGTGGATTATTTTGGATTGTGTATGAAATACCATTTTTTGTCATGTGATTATTCTTTCTACAATTGATTTGTGTTTCATGTATACATGTATATCCACTTATGAAAACTCATCAGGATTAATGTATAACATCAGACATTAATACTTGCATTGCTCAGCTCTGTGACAGAGTTGACCCTTGATGAGCATTTAGTCAGTATTGCAGTGGTCTAGCACCATGCTCAGGGTAGCTCAGTCATGGTGATTGGAGGGGCCGGACAGCTGTTTAGTCAGGTTACCTCCTTACGAACAGTCTCCTCCTTTTGTATCATCACTGTTTTTTTCTCTTCTCCATGATAATAAAAGTGTCCCACCCCCCCCAAAAAAACCATGACAAAGGTGACCTGTTCATAGAACTTGGCCCCGCCCCAGTCCTAACCATGACCGAGGAACCTAGCGCATTGTATTGGTTCATGGCAAAGGTCTATGTGGTGAATTATTTGATATGCACCTCTATTAACAGAGCAAAGTTGCAGAAGTCATGGGAAATTTGAAATGTGTTGAAGTAAAATATCCATGGCGGAGAATGAGCCAGGGTGTCCTGAAATGTCACAAGATTAAAATGAAATAAATGGGAGCATTAGTGTTGTGGTTCTTCTTTCATTATTTTTATCAAAATATCTTTACAGCTAAAAGACATTTATTTAAAAAAACATAAGCTGAAATAAAGTTTGGCAAACATCCTGTATCAAGACTATGTGTTAACAATGCTACTTTACCAATCAGAATGATACAACTTATTTATCTCTACTGCAATTCAAGACTTACTTAACGGTATAATAGCAAAATGTTAACTCCTACAGTGTTGAGGCTTAAACACATGGCCATGACCTTTAATTCACGAACATTTAGTTACCAAAAAATGTAGTTACCTAAAAGCTAAAATAAAAATAAAAATAATAATGGTATATAAATCACTCAACCGTTTCTTATTGTGTGCTTCAAAAATACTCAAGTCACATTTCTTGTATCAAAAATGCCCAAGTCAAACTGCCTGTCATTCACTGTGTCAGCCCAAATAGATTGGCACCCAAAAGTCTGCAAAGGTCATGATTATGGCCCCTACCACAAATTCAGGAGGGCCCTGGACAAATGCCCTGCTTGTCCCCCTATAGCTCCGCCCCTGGTAATTCATGTGACTTAGGCATTTTCACAGGAGCTGCTGATGTAACAGTAAACTGGTTTTTCAAGAGGCATTACAAGACATTGATGCAGAACACCATCCCAGTTTTTGGATATGTTACAAACAGACATCCTATCTTTCCAAAAATGTTCAGTTAATTGTGGTGATTGCTGTCATTGTTTTGGAATAGCATGGCAAAGTTGCACCCCAATATCAATTTTTCATAGGAGCAGTGGAAGTCACACAACATTGGGTTTTTAAAAAATCATTGTGACCAAATGAGGCAGAATACCATCCAGTTTTGGATATGTTAAGAACAGACATCTAATCTTGCCAAAAACTGTTGATAATATGGTGGTGAGTCGTGACATTTTTTTTAAATAACGTGGCAAAGATGGCACCAAGTTTCAGTTTTTCCATTTTAAAGACTTCATATCTTCTAAACTGCTCATCCCAGAAGATCAGTCTTTCAACACAACATGAACAGAATGGTTGGGAACATACATTGTCCATATCAAACCTCTGTCTTTGAAACTGAACTTACCACAGTCCTTCAAAGATGCCCACAAATTCAAAGGTGATCATTTTTCAAGTAACTTTAAGCTGCCAGAAGACGGTGGTAAATGACAAGAGGAAGTTTGAAAATTCACATTCCACAAGTACATGTTCCAAATGTTACCCCTTGAAATTCATAAGGACCTACTTAAAGTAGTTTTTTAGATACAACACTCTGAAAGTGGGCTCTCTGAGAAGTCTGTTCCAAACGAGTCAGGGAGGTACCTGACAAAAACATTTTTAATGACAAAACTATGAGGAGTTGAGAGCTATAATTTTGCACTTTTCCTATTGGGACGTTTGTGAACCTCCTTGATTTTTTTCTGCCAAATCTGAGATGGTCGTGCGGGATGATTCAGAGATTTGGCGTGGAATGACCCTATTCCGGCACCCGATATGATTTGAACATTATTCAGCTTCACATGAAATTTGACATATTTTGTAAAGGAATATTAGAAATTACATTTGTAATACAATTACGTTATATTCCAGGGGTCCTAGAGAAGGAGGGGGTTGTTTTAAAGGTAGCTTCCTTCAATATAGGCCTGAAGTGCAGGGGGAAATCCTGATTTGTGTTCATAATACGGCCCTCTGAGGACTTTTACGGCCCTCGGATGAATTTGAAGTGGCCCCTGGAATGAAAAAGGTTCCCCACCCCTGATGTAGAGCATGAATGAATGAATGAATGAATGAATGAATGAATGAATGAATGAATTCATAAATTCATGAATAGACAAGACAGTAATGCTCCTCACCTAGAGGTTCCTGCACTTGTAAGAGTATCTGGCTGATCAGCTTTGTTCCCCCGTGTGCGGCCCTGTCCTGTTCTGTGGAGCAGAGGCAGTAGAACGAGGTGTTGTTGTCCTGTTCAGTCAGGTTGCTAAGCCGCAGGCTGAAGTTTCCTGTGGGCACCTGGCTCCGGTCCAGGGTGGTGCGGTTCCGATACAGGGGATCCTGGTGCTTTAGGTCATCTTCTCCGTAACGGTAGAAATGGACGGTCTTCCCACCATTTGATTCTGTTTGCCAGTATAGCCATGGGTCTTGAATGAGGGTGTGGTTCAGATTTTGGATGCAATTGAGGAGCACCTCACCACCGAGGGTGGCATTCATTATCTGGGCCATTCTGAGGCGACACACTGAAACAAGTAGTAATAATAATAATAATAATGATTAAAATGTCTTTCATGAAACAGAAATACCACCAATACATCAATGCTTTTAAACATACAGTAAATGTCAGAAACATATGGTGACCAAAGTCCATGCAATTGATCAGGGAAATGCCCAGCTTGTCACCTTATTCTCTCTCACACACCACACATACCCCCACTTAGACAGACAGACAGACAGACACAATGTTATATTAGTGACAGATAGAGATGCCAGAGTGAGTCATCCTATAACATAGCTTAGCAAAGGTGTGAGAATACATTGACTGGAAGACAACCATCTATCAGTACGGTTAGCCTACATGATGTGGCCCAAAATAGTTGTCTCAGTCTGGGTTACATCTTGGCATCTGTCCCTGAGAAGTGGATCACTTAAAATGCTAACGTTAGGTTACCCGGTTAGCTTTGAAAAACGAGAGGTCAAAGGGTCTAATGTGAAGTAACTTTGTTGTGCTACATCGGTTCGTGGTGCATTTTTACATCAATATACGGTGGCCACAACATCTATAGTCTCTTAGGATCTTTAAATTTAGCAAAAAATTTCATGTCAGAAATCGACCACATGTCCGCCATGTTTTCTGCCCGGAAGAGTCTCGTATGCATCTTGCATCATCGCGTGCCCAACGAGCATGCGTGGAATGACCGGAATTGTAGCTCATTCTGAATAAAAGGTTACATGACAGAGGAAAGTGTTTATTCTGAATTAAAAGTAGAACAAACCACCCACTTTATTCGGAATAATGTTTAATTCCAAATAAATGTAATACCGATTGGGTAAGTGTTAAAATTATGTTTTTAAAGTGGAATTGAGTTTTATTCAGAATTAAAGTGAGTTAATACCGAATTAAATTTCTCATGTAAACGTATGTGTATGTTCATAAGGAACTGGGGTTATACTCAGGTAGATGGTTTAAGTTGGGTGGAGAGATA
>NW_026944649.1:2500-12916 GCF_034702125.1 Engraulis encrasicolus
AATTTCTAATCCACCCGCCCTAATGTTTTTTCTCCAATTTCCAAAACCGAATCCGCCCGCCATCCGCCTATTAGTTTTTAGTAGGCCTATTTAAGATGCCTGAGGCACATAGTCGATCGTCTTTTTCAAGCAGTGCAGGTAATTTACATCTTGCCAGCACATGTTTAAAAAAATCTCTAACTTATAGCGATTCCCAACTTGTCTCCACCCATCGCACAACGTGAAAGTTGAAACGTGTGGATGCTTTAATGCAGCCTAAATTTTAACAGTTTAAATACATCCAGTCCAAGCAGCACAATCGAAACTATTGGCTATCTAGCTTACAAGTTTGGATGGTATCCAATAAGACGAGTCAAGTGTCTTGCGAAGAGTGCAGAGAATTACGTCGCGCGTGTGTGTGTGAGCGAGAGAGGGTGAGAGAGGGAGCGATTCCAAACTTGTCTCCATCCATCGCACAACGTGAAAGTTAACGTGTATGCTTTCATGCAGCCTAAATTGTACCAATTTTGCCTCCTCCCCAAGCAGCACAATCGAAACTATTGGCTATCTAGCTTGCAAGTTTGGCTGGTCTATCCAACAAGATGAGTCAAGTGACATATGTCTTGCGAAGAGTGCAAGCGTCGTGTGTGTGTGTGAGAGAGAGAGAGAGAGAGAGAACGAGAGAGAGGCGCTTCCCAAAATCGCTCTGCAGAAAGGGCAAGGCGATGTCTCCAAATATTAGACAAAATGCAGCTTATTTTAGTTAAGTAGACATCAGGAAAGTATTTTGTTTAGTTGCAAAGCCGAGCTGATTGGTTCATATTGCTCTGAAAGACACTGAAGTCTATGCCTATATTTTAATGGGTTTATTATGCGCGCGAGGTCACCTAACTGTAGTGACGCCCGGTGCTATTACCAGAGGAAAACGATAGCACTTGGGCAAACGGTAAAGTCAGTTTAGCCATGCATACCTGCCTATGATGAACCAGTTTTCTTGTTTGAAAAAACACTCTTCCTGGCGCTAAAGCAAACTGCCATTTCTGACTGACCCAGATGAAATCCCATGCACGGAACTCCACTATTGAGACATCGTATAGGCTATATTTCCCACCGCTTATCACAGTAGCCGACAGTGAAACATTGTTCTCATGAAGCTGGCGGTAGACGTGTATACTATCCACAGGTGAAGGACAATGTGCCATGATTTGCGCACAACCTCAAACACAATTCCTTAATGGAAAATAGCCAACCCACTGTTGCATCAAACTTATAGGTGAAAGTCGTGAGCTCCACCAACAATCCACCGTCATTGATAAGCGCTGCATGCTGCGCACAGGCTATCATCTTACACTTCATTATTAGGCCTATTGTGTTGGTGGATAGGAGAGCTTAATCTTAATTCCTTTCTCCCAATAATGATACAAACAGTAACAACTTGATACAAAATGCCAGTTTGGGAGGAACAGTTGAATTATAGCCTCTACATGACTAGATCAAAAAAATTGGAAAAAAAAAATACCCGGGATTTCCCGGGATTCCCGGGAAATGGGCCGTCAGATCCCGGGATTTGATTCATGCCATTTTCGGGAAAAATATTAAACCCTAGTGTGTGTGTGTGTGCGTATGTGCGTGCGTACATGTATGAGGCTTTTTTTCAGCCTCTCTTTCCACTTCTTTGTGTCTGTCTCCACCCCTATCCGGAAGCTGATGTGTGTGTGTGTTGTTGTATGTGTGTGTAAGAGTGTCTGTGGTTGCTTGAGGTTTCCTGTTTTCCTCTGGGTGCGTGTGCGTGTGCGTGTATGAGTCTTTGTCAGCCTCTTTTTCGGTTTCTTTTTGATTGTGGAGAGTTTATTGTGTTCTTGTATGTCTGTATAAATGTGTGTCTGTGTAACTGTTGGTGTCAGTGTTAGTGGTTTCCTGTGGTTGAGAGTTTGCCTGTCTTGATCTGTGTGTGTGTGTGTGTGTGTGTGTGTGTGTGTGTGTGTGTGTGTGTGTGTGTGTGTGTGTGTGTGTGTGTGTGTGTGTGTGTGTTTTGTTTTCTTGTCCACCCACTGTGCACAACCAAGGCAGTGGGAGAGTTACTCAGTGACATTTAAACGTCAGCATTTCATTGCAGGTTAATGTGAAAGGAAGTCCTTACCTGATTGGTGAGTGGAGCTAGCCAGCTGTTGCGTTTCAAGCCAATGCTGTTCTTGTTTGGTTAGCGTCCAATTAGACTTGCACATGCGCTTTAAATCAGCGCGAGATCCAAAGTTCCCGTAAGCCACTTCAATCATGACAGCAACACACCACTGGTAAGCTCTCTCCTAAATCCCACTAAAACTGCCTTTTAATTGTATAACTTGTGCTTTAAGTAATGTAAAGTTTGTTTTAAGGTTAACTGTAGTCACATCACGCATTTCGTAATCCAACAATCGCTCCGTTGAGCAAGTAAGGTCCAGCAATGTTTGTAGCAACTTAGCAGCCCGTCTTGCGGTAGCGCAATGGATTCTGGGTAATGTAGTCTGTAAGGTAATCTCCCGTTTGTACTTTCTGCTGCCTGTAAACAGTAACTGACTACTCTGCGCTGGTAAATGTGTTTACTTGATGTTCTTACTGATAATTGCGTTCATGGCTTTAATTGAGTAAGTAAAGTTTGGTAATGGAGTAAAATATTATCTTGTAGACTGAAATATAGGTTGCTGGTGTTCATTAAAGGAGAATTCCGGCCAGTTTGGATTAATATCCCATCTTGGGTGGACCGAGGGAAAGGGATGAAAGGCAAAACCGCGAGAAATTTTCATGCCTGCTGCGCAAAGTTGTTCAATTGCGCTGTTTTCGGTTAAAACCTGACCCTTCGGGCACGTAATTGACCTGTTTTAAAGCTCCTAGCGTGCATTAAAACCCTTTTGAATGCTTTGGCCGTGGTGTGTGGGTCCATACAAGTCGATCTAGTGGTTCACATTTCCAGTAGGTAGCATAGGTACGATACAACAGGAGTTTTCGAAAGTGGCGCACCTACCTCTTTCAGCTTCCGCCTTCCAACTACGTCCGCAAAATGGTTCGCCAAAGTGATACTTCATAGTAATCCATTTTATTTTTGTCCACCAAAGACGAGCCACAAGAAACATATTCACATGTTTTCATGCCCTGAGTTGTTATTGTCGCGCAGATTCACTTCTCTGTCACTGAACGCAGTGTAGTGACGTCACGGTGTCACATGACTCCTGGAAGGAACGCCATTCGCTCTTCCAGTTATTATACATAAGCGAGAAAGAGAGGCGCTGTCGTAATATGCTGTTTGATATTTTGAGATGGATCCTCCGTTGGGGTAGTTCAATTGAAGAGTTTGGTGGCCATGGTTATCTTTTTCGAACCAGAATATTTGTTACAGATAAAGAATTATTCCTTCCAGGAGTCATGTGACACCGTGACGTCACTACACTGCGTTCAGTGACAGAGAAGTGAATCTGCGCGACAATAACAACTCAGGGCATGAAAACATGTGAATATGTTTCTTGTGGCTCGTCTTTGGTGGACAAAAATAAAATGGATTACTATGAAGTATCACTTTGGCGAACCATTTTGCGGACGTAGTTGGAAGGCGGAAGCTGAAAGAGGTAGGTGCGCCACTTTCGAAAACTCCTGTTGTATCGTACCTATGCAACCTAATGGAAATGTGAACCACTAGATCGACTTGTATGGACCCACACACCACGGCCAAAGCGTTCAAAAGGGTTTTAATGCACGCTAGGAGCTTTAAAACAGGTCAAATACGTGCCCGAAGGGCCAGGTTTTAACCGAAAACAGCGCAATTGAACAACTTTGCGCAGCAGGCATGAAAATTTCTCGCGGTTTTGCCTTTCATCCCTTTCCCTCGGTCCACCCAAGATGGGATATTAATCCAAACTGGCCGGAATTCTCCTTTAAGGCATCTTGGTTGCTACACATTGTTTGGAGACATGCAATTGTTGGGTACTTAACTTACTAATGGGTCAGTGGAAATGTGTGAAAGTGTTTACTATATGCTATAACAGCTTAAATGGACTGCAGCAATTGTATTATGTACTCTTTATTTAAAGAAAATGTAAATGTGGAGCTCTCCTAATTTATATGTTGTTGTTGTATGTAGTCTGGGATAAGTGCAATTGGTAACATGCATTTGGTGTGTTATTTATATATCAACTTGTATGTAATATGGAAATGAAATGCTTGTTATTTATACAATTTTGTGTACTTTCAGCTACATATTTCTGTGCATATATTCTTGTACTGTAGCATTCATTTGGCCATTGTTGGCCTCCTTTTGTGATTTCAGGTTAAAAACCTAAAGACTGTGGTGCTACTAAAAAGTTGAAACCCAAAGAAAATAAAGACCACAGAGTTATTTCCGTCTGTTGCTGTTTTGATGCCCTTTCGGTGGGATAACCGAACAGTGTGTGTGTGTGTGTGTGTGGGCAGTGACGCTTACATCTTTACATCTTCAACATCGGCTAAGCTTTGGACAAAGTCATCTGAAAGAAAGAGTCCACGCATTTTTGATTTTCACATATTTGCAGTATCTCCAAGCATTATTCATGCATGTGCATATCTTTCATCTCAGTGTTGTCAGTACATAAGTCTCTTTTCCATTGGGTTCCGGGTTCCGCGTTCCGGTGCGGGCTTTATAAATATTCATGAAACTTGACGGGGGGTTGATGGTGCTGTCTCGCACGCATTTCCATACAACAGGACTAGAACTGGGCCGTATGATCAGCTGCTGCAACTAGCCGCGACAACACCGTGTTTTCACGCCATGGTGAATCTAAGCCCTAATCTAAACAATATGACCTATGTAGGACTAAATATAACCAGCGATCTCCTTCTCTTAGACCCATAGACATGTGTTTGGGCTTGTTCGAAAGCTGCGAATCTTAGCTTTTCACAGGTTTTTACGGAACGTTTTTATGTTCTTTCAATCCAAAGTTATATAACTTTAACCCTATCCAGACCGGGGGGGGGCTAAAAGTGCCCGCACCAACTTTGATGTCGTATAACTCCTGAATGACTTAAGCTATGACTACGAAACTTGGTGACTTTTCCTAAAATGAAGTTGGCTACAATGTGATACCAAAAGATTAGGTTTATCGTTTTTGTTGTTGCCATGGCAACGGTTTTCTGACAGGTACGTCTGACCAAAAATCACTGATCTAAGTCTCATCAGTGTACCCTCCTTATTGCATACTACTTATGGTATAGTTATTCCATTACATTATCATAACATTACCTAATATAATATTAGCTTAATAAATTATCATTAATTTATGCTAATTTATGCTAATGTATGCTAATTTGACGACGTCATCACATTTATAATCAAATAGCTGTTTTTATCGTTACCAATGCACATTTCACCTCAATTTTATTTCTTCTTTTTATTTCTCATTGCTTGTGTGTCTTATGTAGATCATGCCCTGCAAATTTGGTAATAATGCATCCTGTTGTTGAGGACTGACTGCTTGCGGCAATGTTATATGAAACCGAAGCCCCTTTGCCATATCTACGACGTGATTTTGTCAAGTAATTTTTCACATTTTTTTACATTTTCATGAGCATCAGAAACCCTTGTGAACATTTGAAGTGGTCTGATGCACATAATAAGTAAAATTGATGTGCATTACCCAAGTAAGATGGAAAATACAATTCGGTGACAATTGGGGCAATAAAAACAGGAAATGATGTCATAATGACGTCATAATACCCAATAATGACACCAAAGTTATGTCAATCAGAGATTAATGGCTGAAGATCATCCCCTCCAAGTTTGGTGGTCATACGCCATTCGGTTCATAAGTTATGAGGGGGGGGTCAAAAGAGCCCCCCCCCCGGTCCCAGGAATGCCAAAAAAGCCCGGTCTGGATAGGGTTAAGCGGCCGCTGTTTCAAGTGAAAAAATAGCGCTTTCCAACCATTTTTTTTACCTCGTCATTTTGTTTTCCAACAGACAGCGATCTCCTTAACCTAGACCTACAGACATGTGTTAGGGCTTGTTCAAAAGCTGAGATTCTTAGCTTTTTACAGGTTTTTACGGCACGTGTTTATGTTCTTTCAATCCAAAGTTATATAACTTTAAGCGGTCGCTGTTTCAAGTGAAAAAATAGCGCTTTCCAACCATTTTTTTTACCTCGTCATTTTGTTTTCCAACAGACAGCGATCTCCTTAACCTAGACCTACAGACATGTGTTAGGGCTTGTTCAAAAGCCGAGATTCTTAGCTTTTTACAGGTTTTTACGGCACGTGTTTATGTTCTTTCAATCCAAAGTTATATAACTTTAAGCGGCCGCTGTTTCAAGTGAAAAAATAGCGCGTTCCAACCATTTTTTTTTACCTCGTCATTTTGTTTTCCAACAGACAGCGATCTCCTTAACCTAGACCTACAGACATGTGTTAGGGCTTGTTCAAAAGCCGAGATTCTTAGCTTTTTACAGGTTTTTACGGCACGTGTTTATGTTCTTTAAATCCAAAGTTATTTAACTTTAAGCGGTCGCCACTTCAAGTAAACAATGGCGTTGTTCTCCAGCCGGATAGAGAGGAAATCTTTTTTGTCATGGCTGTGTTCTTTGTTCCCTCGAATAAACCAGTTGTCTTTTTCATTCGAAATGTTCATTTTTACATTTAATTTGATAACAGCAAATTCGCCATCCCTCTGCAGGTTCGTATATGAAGATATGTGCAATGAAAAGGGCTACTTTAGTGTGCCCTATTTTGCATGGTGGTAAAAAAACGACTTCTCACAAGGAGGAGGCGTGGAGCTTTGGAAATAGCGTGATTTTAAAATAATAGCCTAATAGGCTATATAACTCCTTGGCCAAGGACTGGAGTTAGGCTACTTTAAAGAACATGATAATTGTCTCTGTCTACTGTAACTGCCGACAGAAAAGCGATGTTGATTTTTAAAGTGCGCGGGTGGGGATAGGTGTTTGCACGCCGGTAAATCCTAACACAGGCAACATGTAGCCTAGTGGAACTCAGCTCCGCACGCCTCGAACCACGTCTTTCGCGATTCTATAATCGCCCCTGTTTGAGCCCTGTTTGAGCTGATGATGGGTGTGTATGGGTGGAGTAAATGCAAAAAGAAAACGAAACCACGCCCCAGCAGTGCGCAGCCCCGTTCTAACAGGGCTAGTCGAAAAGGGACTTTAGATTTATTGGATCAGAATTATTAGCATAGCTTAGCATAATCACTGGCAGTAAATGGGAACATAAGCATCAAGCCACAAGTGATGGGATTAAATAGCTGTTTTGCACTTTGGTGAATTTAACATTCATTTTAAAGTAGTTTATAAGTACATTTGTGAATGTTTTGTTTGTTCCCATTCCCATAGACTTGCATTGCTACACTTAATTTGGCTATACGGAAGGCCTACTGTTAAAATAGGCAAAGCAAACACATACAAAAAAATGATATGCACATTCATGAATAATGCTTGGAAATACTGCAAATATGTGAAAATCAGAAAATGGTGGCCTGTTCCTTTAACCCTATCTCGTGGGACGCATCATATTTGATGCATCAAATTCAAAGCCCTCTCCCCGCTGACACACAAAAAAATAAATCTCAAAAACATCCTGCGTGTCATTTCCAAACGTCCTGCAGTACACGGAAACCGCCACAAGAGAGCAGCGGTCAACAACAAGTTGATCACAGCTCGGCGAAAAATGGAGTAGAAGCGGTTTCCCTGACCGACGCTGAGATATCGTCAAATTGCAAAAGGTTTGTGTAAAAATTTCCGAAATATAACTCTACATCCTTTAATTTGAACACTTGCTTTGTGCAATTAATCAAGGAAGAGTTTATATTTTTACACCGTGTTGCAGAGAGATCGTGCTAAAGCAAATAAGCACCATCTGGCGGTGGCAGGAAGTCAGCCATCAATGCATTTCGCCCATAGGGAAACTTACAAAGCATACCACGACGATCGTTTAACAAAACACACAAGTTGTTTTACTTCAAGACAAAGATATTGCCTTAAGAAACAGGTTTTACTTGCAATTTTGAAAATGTAATGCAAAATGTTGAAATTATGATCTCGTAAAAAATGCATTGAAGTGAATGGAGAAATGGTCCAATTGTAGTAATGGACCCATATATTCAAATTACACATCAAAAATGAATAATGATCTATATTACACTCATAAATAGGTTGTTAAGCTATGTTTTTACATAGATTTTAAAAAAATACCCAACCAGGCTGTGGGAAATGTAAAATATGGTCCTGCTAAAACAAGGATAGGCTTAAAAAAATGGCAGGATCTCACTAAATATTTAAAGATAATCCTCAAATTAAATTGTCTGACAACTTTTTTAAATTAAAAAGTCATTTTTCAATTGTCATGAAATTGGAATTTTCATTCCTTTAAAGCCTGATGCATCATATATGATGCATTAAATATCTCAGTGACCTTAACAAAATTTTGATTTTTTTTTTTACATTTCTTATAAGGGACCAATATTGAAGCAAATTCCAAAAAAATAGAATTTTCTCTCATTGCTTTCATGGTTCAGGTCTCACAGGGTTAAAGGGCCCCAACCCCAACTTTGGGCCCCCTCTTTACCTGAGCACGGGACAGCTGACCCCTTTGTACCCAACTCCCTTCCAGCTTCCCTGTGTGTGTGTGTGTGTGTGTGTGTATGTGTGTGTGTGTACTGTGTGTGTGTGTGTGTGTGTGTGTGTGTGTGTGTGTGTGTGTGTGTGTGTGTGTGTGTGTGTGTGTGTGTGTGTGTGCGCGTGCTTATTCTGATCATTTAATGTTCTATTTTAATCTTTTAGTTTGTCTAATACTTTCTTTTTCTTTGTTTCCCTTGTTTTACCTCTGTTTTCATGCGAAGCACATTGATTTGCACCCATGCATAAAATGCGCTACAGAAATACATTTCACTTTGACTTTCACTTCAGACTTTTTGCTGGCCTCTTTTGGTTTCTGTTTCTGCCTGTGTTGTGTTTATACCCATATAATATCCAGAAGAGGAGATCTCGTGTTTTTGTCCTCGTCTGTATATCTGATCATCTTTGTATGTGTGGTTTCCTGTTTGTGTGAGTGTTTGCCTTCCTCAATATCTGTTTATGTGTGTGTGTGTGTGTGTGTGTGTGTGTGTGTGTGTGTGTGTGTGGGCAGTGTAGCCTACATCTTTACATCCCAAACATTGACTGGGCTCAGGACAAAGTCATCTGAAAGGAACATTCCACCCAGTGTTGTATTTCCAAGTATTATTCATGAATGTGTGTATCATTTTCTTCTCACTGTTTTCAGTACTTAGATTTATTGGATCAGAATGATTAGCATATGGTAGCATAATCGCGGGAAGTAAATGGAAACATTAGCATCAAGCCACAAGTGATCACAGGACGAGATTAAATAGCTGTTTTGCACTTTGGTGAATTTAACATTCATTTTAAAGTAGTTTATAAGTACATTTGTGAATGTTTTGTTTGTTCCCATTCCCATAGACTTGCATTGCTACACTTAATTTGGCTATACGGAAGGCCTACTGTTAAAATAGGCAATGCAAACACATATGCAAAAATGATATGCACATTCATGAATAATGCTTGGAAATACTGCAAATATGTGAAAATCAGAAAATGGTGGCCTGTTCCTTTAAAGGGCCCCGACCCCAACTTTGGGCCCCCTCTTTACCTGAGCACGGGACAGTTGACCCCTTTGTCCCCAACTCCCTTCCAGCTTCCCTGTGTGTGTGTGTGTGTGTGTGTGTGTGTGTGTGTGTGTGTGTGTGTGTGTGTGTGTGTGTGTGTGCGCGTGTATATGTGTGTGTGTGTACTGTGTGTGTGTGTGTGTGTGTGTACTGTGTGTGTGTGTGTGTGTGTGTGTGTGTGTGTGTGTGTGTGTGTGTGTGTGTGTGTGTGTGTGTGTGTGTACTGTGTATATGTGTGTGTGTGTGTGTGTGTGTGTGTGTGTGTGTGTGTGTGTGTGTGTGTGTGTGTGCATGTGTGAACTCACAGATCCAAAGGTGGTAGAGCTTCTTGCACATGCTCTGGTGCTGTTCTGGAATCTCGTCAAAGTTCTGGTAGAAGCACGGCTTCAGGGGAATGAAGCCCGGCAGAGGGGGGAAGTTGTTTTCTGTAGACACACACACACACATACACACACATTCACACACACACGCACGCACGCACACGCACACACACACACACACGCGCACACACACGCACACACACGCGCACACACACACACACACACACACACACACACACACACACACACACATACATTAAACCAGAAGTTAAAAAGAGTGCCATGTAAAAAGATACCTACTGTGTGTGTGTGTGTGTGTGTGTGTGTGTGTGTGTGTGTGTGTGTGTGTGTGTGTGTGTGTGTGTGTGTGTGTGTGTGTGTGTGTGCGTGCGTGCGTGCGTGCGTGCGTGCGTGTGTGTGTTTGTTTGGAGAGGTTGGGGGGGTT
>NW_026944650.1:0-5000 GCF_034702125.1 Engraulis encrasicolus
ATGGCGATGGCCGGCCTGCGATGCCCTTGTTAGAAAAAAAATCGGCACGAGTCCAAACCTACCCCTGACCTAATGTGTCACCAGCGGCGCAGCAGCGAGTTTTGGGCCCTATTATGTACTATCAGATCCAATGGTGAGTGAGATTTATACAGTAAACGTCAAATATATTGTCAGCATACCTGTAGTCAACCTTTGTAAACATGTCTGTATGGGAGTAGGACATATATGTGCCGAGAATGGGCCATCTTATGAGTATGACCTGACAGGGAGTGCGTTACAATATGCGACCTTGCCTCCTCCACTTGTGCTTGTCTCCACTGACAACAGCATTATATTTCAATATCTAGCAAAAGTTCAATTGTAAAGCCTTCCTCTCATTTGCAATTGGGATGGTGAATGAAAAACAGTCCCTCAAAAGTTGTTGTGGCTAGGCTGACAGCTGGGAAACTTTATCGGTTTCTCCACGGAGGAGGGGCCAGGAGGCGGGACGAGGAGACAAGCACAAGTGGAGGAGGCAAGGCCGCACATTGTAACGCACTCAGGGAAAAACATGAAAATCAGCCATTTTGAAAATAGGCGGCCATGAATGCCCCACCCCGGGCCAGTCCCTCCCCGTCTCCATCTCCCCACTCTCTGTCTCTCTGTCACTACACTGTCTCATAAAGCACAAGCCTATTCTCTTTACTGTTTCATGTAGTTTTTAAGCACCTGCAACATCTCTCTCTCTCTCTCTCTCTCTCTCTCTCTCTCTCTCTCTCTCTCTCTCTCTCTCTCTCTCTCTCTCTCTCTCTCTCTCTCTCTCTCTCTCTCTCTCTCTCTCTCTCTCTCTCTCTCTCTTTCTCTCTCTCTCCCTCTCTCTGACACACACGCACACACATGTGCACACACATACGCACGCACGCACGCACGCACACACACACACACAATATTACAGACTGCTGTGCAGTATGAATGGTGTGTGTCCTGGTTAGGGGCGGGTGTCTATTTTCGGTTCGTGATTGATGGAGGATTGCAGAAGCCAATATCCGAGGGCAGACATTTGGCAAAGAACATCTGGGATGTTTGGAGTCATGTTTGCTCTCTTTCTCTCTCCCCCGCCCCCCCCCCCCCCCCCCCCCCCCTCTCTCTCTCTATTAATATTCAAGAATTGGGACCCCATTACTTTGTATTGAGGAGGGTGCGGGTGCCTTTTCAGATGGCTTTGTCCCGGGCCCAGCAAAAGCTGTCAGCGGGCCTGTTGATATTTATTTTGCCCATCAGTAGGCCTATTGCTTCCATGTAAATTCTTAAAGGGACACTGTGCAGGAAATGGTCAAAAAAGATACTGCAACTATGCTGCTTGTTTAAACTGGGCTGCCTATTGCCAAATGTGATCTTTACATGAAAGTTTTTTTGTTTTTAAAACGGTTATTTATGTCTGTTAAATGTTTTATGTGGGTGCGTGTGTGTGTGCGGGTGTGAGCGGTGTACCACCACTGCAAAACAATTGCCCATACTGGGACAAATAAAGGCTACTACTACTACTACTAGTTTACTAAGTAATAAACACATATTTTCTAGTATGGTACAAGTACAGTCATTTTTGCAGCTATAAATGGCTATTTTTGGAAATTCAAAATGGCGGACCATGGAGAAGATCCCCTTTTTCATGTATGAAAAGTGCAATTTTTCCGGTCATAATGAATACTTAGAATTTGATGCTGGTGGTAAGTACTCATGAAAAAGGTATCATTAGTGAATGGGCAGCATGAATTCTGAAAATAAACAACTAAAAATCTCACACAGTGTCCCTTTAAAGTGACCCTAATGCCATATGCTAAAAAATCAACTGTTCACTAGGGAATGTTGATCATGGAGGAGTGCTGCTTTTTTCTCTTTAGCAGGTGCTCTTTGGCTCAAGGAAATAAAGATAGAAATAATGACCCTAATGCCATTTGAACTGTGATATCCACCCGAACTGTATTTAGCTGGGTCTCTTAGCGTCCAAAAAGGGCCTAATCGTTACGCGCTGGATAGAAGCACCAAAATCGGTGTAGACCTTCCTTAGGGTGTTCTCCATCATTTCAGAAGGGGTGCCCCAAATTTCAATGTCATTAAGGTCATTTTTATGGGGTAAATCCAAGATGGCTGCCCAAAACCAGCCAATAGTAGTAAAATGCTGTACTGCCTGGACATAATGGTGTTATGGGCCAATCCACCTATTTGTGTGTGATGTATACAAACTGAACTTTGAAAATATGTGCAAAACTTACCATAAAACAATGTTATATATGTCTTATTTAGATTCAAAAACAGGAAAATCATAAAAACCATGGTCAGAATGAGATCACTCTACAATTGAGAGCTCATTTCTGGGCATTTAGCTATTGAACCAACATTCATTAAGAGTTTTAAAAATTTGCAGTGGGTCATATCTATAACATCCAAAAAGAAAATTGTGGTTAGAAAATTTAGGGGAGAAGAGATAAACCCTTGAACTGGGCCACACATAACTGTCCCAATGTTAGCATGCTAGCATTAGCAGGTTCAGACACTCAGTCTGCTCTTCAGATAAAGATGGCAAACAATAATTTTAATCCCACTTACACATGCGCGCACACACACAAACTACTACTACTTCCTTAGGACCCCCTCAATGATTTAACCCTAGGAGTCCAACTGAAATATATTCATATCAATCAAGTCAATAATACATGTATGTCAAGTGTCAGTGACAGCTGTCAAATGACAAATGTATGCTGATTAATGTTCAGATATGTATATCGCAGTCCTAAGTGTACAATGGAGTGATAAGGGCATTTATGCTTAGGAAATTATGAATAATCAATATGCAATACACCATACATACAGTATATTGACAGATACTTTGTTTTAAAAGAGCAAAATGGTAACATGTCTGTTTTTCCATGTACTTTTGGCTTTAATCTAGATGACATGTTGGCTACCTAACCACTTAATTTATTGTTTGCTCGTTATTTTTTATTTGTGGGTGTGGTCCTTTGTTTAAAACATGTCTGCCTGCCTTCCCTCTCTCACATAGGCTACTAAAATAGTCTTTCAAAAACTTAAAACAACAGCATGTGGAAATCCTATTGGCTTTGGAGGGCTAACGTCTATAAGACTATACTGTACTCTACTGTATTGCACTGTACTGTACTCTACTGTACTCTGCTATACTGTACTGTAGTGTAATGTGATATACCGTACTGTACTGTACTCTACTGCACCGTACTGTATACTACTGTACTGTACTCTACTGCACCGTACTGTATACTACTGTACTGTATGCTACTGTACTGTACTGTACTGTACTGTACTGTACTGTATGCTACTGTACTGTATGCTACTGTACTGTATGCTACTGTACTGTACTGTACTGTACCGTACTGTATGCTACTGTACTGTACTTAACTAGACTCCACCGTACTTTATGCTACTGTACTGTACTGTACTGTACTGTACTTTACTGTACTGCACCGTACTGTATGCTACTGTACTGTACTGCACCGTACTGTATGCTACTGTACTGTACTGCACCGTACTGTATGCTACTGTACTGTACTGTACTATACTGCACCGTACTGTATGCTACTGTACTGTACTGTACTATACTCTACTGTACTTTATTATACTGCACCATTCTGTATGCTACTGTACTGTACTGCACTCCACTGCACTGCACTGTACTGTACAGTACAGTACAACTATAGAACTGAAACATGTAGAGCGGTGGTGCTCAAACTGTGGTACGCGTACCACTGGTGGTACTTGAGACATCTCTGGTGGTACTTGGAATGCCATTATGAACCTCTCCTGTACTGACTGGCAAAAGTGAATATGGAAGGCCTTTACTGCGATATTCTAATGTTGGTTGTCAAGGTGGTACTCGGAGAGCTCAATATTTTCTCAGGGGGTACTTCACACAAAAGGTTTGAGAACCACTGATGTAGAGCATTCTGAGGACATGTACAATATTATGCAAAAAGGTGTAGTGGGAATGAGTTATGTTACTGTTACCACTCAAAAGTCTTGTGGCATTTTGTTTGGGGGGGCGGGGTATGATCGACTATTCTTCCGCCCAGACTATTTATGTGCCTTGCATATCAAGAAAATGAGTCCAGGTAATGATTTACTTTCATAGTATATACCATATGAGAAGTGTTGTTCTATATAGATATTTCTCTACAGACCTACAGTACATGTTGTCCATCAGCTGTCAGTTTTGATAGCAGTTTAAGTACTCAATGATTACTGAGCTAACTAATAAAACTTTTGACACAAGTACTAGGTGAGGAATTGTCTGCAAATAAACATCGTTTTAATCTCTGTCTTCTTACTCAACATACACTAAGAAATAATTCCCATTTAATTTGAACTGAAGCCATACTGTGGCCTACATGTAGGCCTATATTGAGTAATCTGTAATGCCATTCTAAAGATGACTGAAATGCTCTCACAATATGCACTTGTAAAAATATAGAATTAGGTGATCTTATGGGGTTCTTCATACATGTGGAAAGGTCCTGTCCTTTACCCTCTCTCATACAAATAAAATACGTATATCTGTTATGGAAATTAGAGGATGGAGAACCTGCTACCTAGGGCATCTTGCACTGACACTATCCCATTCAGATCGAGCAATAGCAGCAGTCTATTCTCACCATAGTTTTAGTGTTGGCAATGCTCATTTTAATTCAGACCAAGAATCTTCTCAAATCGTTCACAATGTTACATGCTGTCAAGCACGTAAGCACAGACTCACCCATACTTTCACACTATGTACATTTTGTAGTTTTATCAATCTGGTCTAGCAGGCTACCCTTGCTTCATCTCTTCTGAGGACTATATTAACATTGTCAGTTAAGTAAAATGTCATGTAATAACAATGTAATGCGTTACCAACATGACATATTGTATATGACATGGTAGACTTTTTTTTTTCAAGGGGCACCCCTTCTAGGATGTCTTCAAATCAGTCAAGGAACACATGTACCGAATGA
>NW_026944650.1:7500-12974 GCF_034702125.1 Engraulis encrasicolus
CACACACACACACACACACACATGCATACACATACACACAGAGACATACAGAGACACACAGGGAAGCCAACAAGGGGGCTGGGGGGTGGGGGGGGCAAGGGGTCCGACGTCCAGGGCCCAGAGAGAGAGGGGGCCCAAAATTGAGATTTCATTACATTGTCGGCCAGTGGTTCTTAACCTGGGGTGCGGGCACCCCCTGGGGGTGCGCCAGAGATTTCAGGGGGTGCACGAATTTTGTGTGTGTTGAGGTTATGACCCAAATTCTGCTAGCGAACATTATAATTAGGACGAATTAAAACATATTTTGGTCCCAATGTAAAGTCATTAATGTCTCAAGCAAGTATCATTGTAATTAATCACTTAAATCTTTTTTTAGTGCGTATACACATGTAGAAGTTTGGGTTGGGGGTGCACGGCTTGTCTTCGGCACAGGAAAGGGGGTACGTTAAGAAAAAAGGTTAAGAACCACTGTTGTAGGCTATGTATTGGATGGTGGGCCCTTTCATATGACTGCCCTGGGCCTGCAAAAGCCTGTCAGCGGCCCTGTATACACACACAGACATAGAGACACACACATGCCTATGTGCACACATGCAGAGAGAGAGAGAGAGAGAGAGAGAGAGAGAGAGAGAGAGAGAGAGAGAGAGAGAGAGAGAGAGAGAGAGAGAGAGAGAAGGACGAATAAAGAGTGGAGAGGGCACACTGCACATCAAACCCTTGTCTGATCTGACAGAATCCTGCCATATAAACATATCCTACTGCTGACTGGGCGACTATGTATAAGGATTGTTTGGTATTGAAAGTAGCCTATTGGGGTCTGTGAAGTGTGTTCAGTCTTGCTGAGGAGTCTGATGAAAGAGAATGTAAGATTTTAGTGCTGAGCACCCTTAGGAAGTCAGATTACATTACACCAACCTCGCTGACGTTTTTTCATGCAAAGTGATTTGACAGTTACAGCTTTTTACAGGGTATCCGTTACAGTCGTCCTTGGAGCATCCTTGCCGGGCGAATACATCGGCCCCGACAAGATCAAGTGACAGTAAAAGACAAGACCAATGTGAGCGTAAAAGTGACAGAGTATGTCCGTTAAAAGGACCAGTTTAGTCAATTTCAACATACAGTTGTAATGCTCACACTACCCTGGACTTGTCAGTACCTGAGTTTTTTTGTTTTTTTCTTCAGCCTTTTCCAAGATCCTGGTCATTGTAATGGGGGCAGCGCTTTGTTTACATTTCAAAAAAGCATTTTTATTTATTCCCAAAAACATCCAAAAGGTTATACAACATCAGCAGACAACCAGCAAACAGCAGTACCTTTTGGGAAAATATTTGGAGTAGGCTGAGCCGAAAAATGTAGCATCACCGGGTACTGACAAGTCAAGTGTAGCGTGAGCAATACAACAGCATATGGAAATTGACAGAACTGGTCCTTTAAAAGCAGAATGCAAGCATTCCAACATTCCCATTGGCTGTTTTATTTGCATAATATTAGCTCAAGTCCAACACCAAACTGTCCCTCAAGTCACACGAAATCGCCTAGTCTAGTCGCCCAAATCGTTTTTGTCGCGCGACTCAATACAAAGTCAATTACTTCCGTCTATTCGTGGATCATGGATGAGAGCAGGACTGCTGACAGCTTTGATCTGACAGGCCTCCTCACTCAATATGTACAATGTAATGGGGACCAAATTCTGGGCTCCTTCTCTCCCTGGGCCTGGGACAACTGACCCCTTTGTGCCCCCCTGTTGGCTTCCCAGTGCGAGACCACCCATATTCTTCCAATTGCTATTAGATTGGAACCTGTGACCTTCTGATCATGAGACCAAACCCATATCCATGACAGACGGGTGTTGCGTTGAAAAAGAAAAGGTGAAATCTTTCTCTTGGTGAAGCCCCAGTCTGTCTCTGCCTAACTGTAGAGCAGTGTAAATGTGTATGTTTAGATGTGTAGTGTATACACTGTATGTAGAGGTGTAGATGTTGCTCATATAAACATCTCGTCGTCTACCAATCTCTAAGTGCACTATGGTTACGTCTCAGTAGAGAATGATTGGCATGTTTCTCTCTCTCTATCTCTCTCTCTCTCTCTCTCTCTCTCTCTCTCTCTCTCTCTCTCTCTCTCTCTCTCTCTCTCTCTCTCTCTCACTCACTCCCTCCATCTCTCTTGGTCTCTCTCTCGCCTCTTGGGAGTACGCTCTCTCTCTCTCTCCTCTCTCTCTCTCTCTCTCTCTCTCTCTCTCTCTCTCTCTCTTCTATCCATCTTTCTCTCTCTCTCTACGTTTGTTCTCATTTCACTTGGTCTAATTACTCTGAAAGTTCAAACTGGAGCAGCAAGGTGACCTTGCAAACTTGTTTTGGAGATGAGGAGGAGGAGTGTCATAAGAGAGAGAGAGAGAGAGAGAGAGAGAGAGAGAGAGAGAGAGAGAGAGAGAGAGAGAGAGAGAGAGAAAGATGGATAGAGAGAGAGAGAGAAGGAGGGAGAGAGAAAGAGAGAGAGATAGAGAGAAAGATGGATAGAAGAGAGAGAGAGGGAGGGAGAGAGAGAAAGAGAGAGAGATATAGAGAGAGGAAGGTGAACGGATAAGAGGGAGACAGAGAGGGAGAGGGATGGATAGGAGAGAGAGAGAGAGAGAGAGAGGGAGAGAGGGAGAGAGAGAGAGAGAGAGAGAGAAGAGAGAGGAGAGAGAGAGAAGGAGAGAGAGTGAGCGAGAGAGAGGCAGTGAGAGAGAGAGAGAAGGAGAGAGAGAGAGAAACAGATAGAGAGGGAGAGAGAGAGAAATAAAGAAATGGAGAGAGAGAGAGAAAGAGAAACAGATAGAGAGGGAGAGAGAGGGATGGATAGGAGAGAGAGAGAGAGAGAGAGAGAGAGAGAGAGAGAGAGAGAGAGAGAGAGAGAGAGAGAGAGAGAGAGAGAGAGAGAGAGCATAAATAGGTTGGAAGTCCCAGTGAGAGGGGAGTGAAAGGGGACTAGGAGAGGAATATAAAAATATCTTTTATTGGGTCACACTATAGCGAAACCCAGCGAGGAACAACCCAGTGGATTATGGTGGCAGCATGACAGAGAATAGACAAGCTACCCAAGTTATTAAGGGTTTGGTGGTGGTAGTGGTGGTAGTGGTGGTGGTGGTGTGTGTGTGTGTGTGTGTGTGGGGGGTGGGGGGGGTATCCTTAGGGGTAGAGACAGGTGGGGTACAGTCTCTGAGTCACTGAGACTCATATGACATAAGAATGCCTCAACCACAAGACTGCATGGACTGAATGAATAAGCATACCGTATCATTTTTAGAACATGCAGTTTTTAATTAGAGAGAAACAGAGTTTTTTTTCACCAGGCATGCTACAAATACAGATCAAACAGTTGGAGCAAGGAGTGAGAAAATAAAATCTTTTTTTGGGGCCAAGAAAACAGAATGATTCTCAAATCATCTCACTGAAAACACACATTACACTCTGACGATGTATCAAAATCAGATATGAGGACATTGTGCCTATCAGCTGTATGCCTCTTTTTATATAATTGGTGGCAAAAAACAAGAGTGCTCATCCCAGCTCAATGCAGCTCAGCCCAGCCCAGCCCAGCCCAGCCCAGCCCAGCCCAGCCCAGCACAGTCTAACCCAGCCCAGCCCAGCCCAGCACAGTCTAACCCAGCCCAGCCCAGCCCAGCCCAGTCTAACCCAGCCCAGCACAGCCCAGCACAGCCCAGTCCAGTCTAACCCAGCCCAGCACAGCCCAGTCTAACCCAGCCCAGCCCAACCCAGCCCAGTCTAACCCAGCCCAGCACAGCCCAGCACAGCCCAGCCCAGTCTAACCCAGCCCAGCCCAGCCCAGCCCAACCCAGCCCAGCACAGCCCAGCCCAGCCCAGTCTAACCCAGCCCAGCCCAGCCCAGTTTAACCCAGCCCAGCCCTAACCCAACCAAGCCCAGCACAGTCTAACCCAGCCCTGGGTTGGGCTGGGCTGGGTTAGACTGGGCTGAACCGAGCTGTGCTGGGCTAGTAGACTGGGCTGGACCCAGCCTATGACCCAGCCCAACCCGTTCCCCTTCCCTGGCCCTCCTATTCTCTTCTCTGGCCCCACTCATGTAAAAGCCTCCACATATCACCGGGCTTCAGGCTTCACTGAGCTTATTGTCAAAGCTGCTGGCCTCAGTGCTTTGGCCCCTCTGTTTTAGCATGACTGGCTAACTACATGGAGCCACCGCTAATACCTACATTCCACCCTGTCTGTCTGTCTGACTGTATGTCTGTCTGTCTGGCTGTCAGTTTAACCATCCATCTATCCATCCATCCATCCATCCACCCCTCCCTCCCTCCATCCATCCATCCATCCATCCATCCATCCATCCATCCAATCATCCATTTTCTTTTTTTACATTTCCTGTTTCCTGTCATCACGTTATGGAGCTACATGGTGGGGTTTAACAGAGATGGGGAGTTTAGCATACAGTGCTGTATCAGACCAACATCACCCTCCAACTCCATCAACTCCTCTCTTCTCCATCATCCACCTGTACTATCCATCCATCCATCTACACGCATCTATCTACCAATCCAGCCATCCCATCCATCCATCCATCCATCCATCCATCCATCCATCCATCCATCCATCCATCCATCCATCTTGTGAATACAAGATGACCAAATGTCTTGTCTGTGACTTCAGTCCATACCCACTCAATCCCCCCGCCCCCCCCAATCTACACCTGTGTGGCATGAATGTGCTAGCCTGGTGACGCCATCCATGTACTCCACCCAAAGATTTTGGCTCCGCACATCGTCTGGCAAAAGCCTCAAGCTCGGTTCTCTCAGTGTTTAGCCAATCAGCAAACAGTTGAGAGTGGTGACGTAGAACTCACCGACCGCGAGCTCCGTTAACTGATTGGTTTAAGGTAACTATAATCACACTTTCGTTTTGTTATTTGTATGCTTTTGCGATGCTATAACGTAACAGGCATGCTAATAAAGCACAATATGGGTTTTCATTTGAGTTTTGAACTTCAAGTAATTTAAGACCATCTCCCATCGTCCACGGAGACGGATTCCTCATGGTTTTTTCCAGACTGATTGACGGAGCAAACAGTCGGCTTTTGGCCCAGGCTATGAATGTGGCCCCCCATGCCCCTGGTGTGGCACTCTGGCACCCGACGTCTAGCCTGGTCCTGACCATCCCATAATACTATCACCCCACGTCAGCCGTCCACCACCACACTCCACTCGCTGGCCCATGGGAAGAGACAGATAGGCCAAAGTGCTGTCCCGTAGCATTCAAGGCAGGGCAAGGCAAGGCAAGACAAGTTTATTTGTGTATAGCGCATTTCATACACAGGTGCAACTCAATGTGCCTCACAAAACAAGGAAGAAATAAGGAAATAAATTAGAGTCAAAGAAACATTAAAAATCATGAAGATAAAACATAAGGTTGAAAAAAGAAAATGAATTAATAATTATAATACAATAATAATAATAAAAAAAACAC
>NW_026944651.1:0-12999 GCF_034702125.1 Engraulis encrasicolus
GTGCGTGAATCGGAAGAAACTTTTCTTCAACTGCTTGGTACCGTCTACTGATAGCCTATTCCTGGGAACTGCCAGCGAGGTCTCCTCCACAGTTTAGGCGTATCTGGTTGCTATTTCTGCATGCCTCATCAGCATTAGGCTTCTACTTAAGCTACTGTAGGCGAACATTTGTGAAAGGTGCTAGACCTCCATCTCCATCCGACCGACCTCTAGGCTACCTCTATCTGTCTTAACACCATGGAACACCTCTCTGGTTTTGGATGCGTTACGCATGGCCCCATTTAAACGTGGACCTGATTGAAGTGTCTTTCCATTACGATGATAGGCTACTATCCCTCGCTCTGAACAAACCTACCAAGTCGGGTGAGTTACATGTTACATGTGCTGTCTGTCAACCCAGACTACGCGTAATTTGCCCCAAATGGCACCATGGTCAACTTGCATCTCGCGTTTGTGCCCGAGGTCACACACGGACTGACGTGTCGTGAGAGACAGAGTGCAGCCTGTAATACACGACATTATCTAACTCTCTTCAGCCAGATTTATGCTTCGCTCGCATAGAATCTGCGTCCGTCCGTTTTCTGTCTATGCGAGTCCACGCCCCCCTCTCAGAGGCTCTGCGCCCGTCGTCTAGCGCCTCGAAAAAATTCTAACTATCCGTCGGACGGACGCGGAGTACGCAGACAAAAAGGCACTATGATTGGTCGTCTCGCTACTTCCTTGTTCTGTTCTTGTGGCAGCGCAATGCCAGTAGTTTGCGAGAGCAGAGCTGTATTCTGTTAAAAACTTTATTAATGCCTTGTGTGTAAATGTGTGTAAATACACGAAGCTAAGCTAAGTAACAAACAATGCATCAGTTGAACACTCGTGGCACAATGCCTGCGGTTTTACTACCGTTCCTCCACCGAATGTAAACACACATCGGCAGAATCAACTGTCTTTACATGCTTGCATTTTCTGCTCGTGAAAACAGACTGGGTATGTCAAATAATGATACCACTGCATTGCCTTTGCAATTTGTGTGAAAATACCTAGCTAACCGGGATAGAAAGCAACATTGCTTAATAATGACCGCAGTGCACAATGTAGTGAAAGTAGCCTAATCGCGCAATTTCAAATGTGGCTGGCAACGAGACCTCGGACCTCGCAGAGCTCGCAGATGCATGAATACAAAATTGGTTCGTGGCCACTCCCACGCGACTTTTCACGCTCGCAGTTGCTGAAGTCTAATCTGACCTTTCCTCGACTTGCGCTTGTGGAATGGCCCTTCGCAGACGCTTCCGTGGAGAAAACAGTTTCCACCCTGCCAGGCTAGGCAGACCAATGTTGGTGGACATTTCTTCATTCAACATCCCAATTGAAATGACGCCTTGTGTCATCACGAGGCTCTAGCGCCTCCACGAGACCATGGGAAGGCTAATGTACCGTGAAGAATAAAGAAAACCAATAAACGCAAATTACTGTTGAAATTTCGTTTTGGTTTCCCTGTTTATGATTTGTTCTGTTCTAGGTTGAAAAACGACAACAAACAATCCCCAATGTTTTGCTCATACTAAAAAACAGGAAAACGAAATATTGCATCATTTTTTGTTTTTCCGTTTGCCAACTTGAATGGAATAATTGAATGATCGGATGATACACGGACCTACTGGCCACCCTTGATTCGACAAGTAATTAATAAAAAAAATATATTTTTAAAAATAAATAAATAAATATACAATAATAACAACAGTATAAGACCAATAATAGGTAATTATCAGGTAATCATTCAAGTTCGTCAACCCAACAACAAACAAGAGAAAACTGTCAATCCATGGTGATCGCTGGCTGACAGATCTAGGGTCAGTTTTACACTTTAACTAACACGACAGTCGTTGGACTGATGCTGCACAAGGCTGATTTCTGATCAGTAGGCTTACACGAGATGACCACTGCGTGTCGCCTGCTGCCCCTATAGTCGCTTATTTATCGTGAAAGATCTGGCAACCCCGCACCAGCGATGCTGAGGAGCACTGTGTCACCTGCAGTTCCTTCACGAGAGACCGCATCCACTAACTGCCTGGACAGTCTAATTTGGACAATAAGGTATGGCAATTTAATGATTTGTTGATTGTCTGAATGTGTTGGAAAACCTAATTTTGAAAACTTTATGCAAGTATTAGCAGCCAGGAAGAGCCAAAATACGAGATAGCTACACGAAACAACAACATGACTAAATGAGAGCAAGTTAGTGTTGTGGCAGCTGCAAACTAAGTTAGTAGCACAGCACAATCCTAACGTGCACGTCAGTTTATTTTTTTTGTTGATAACAGGATAGTTAATATGAAACCGTTTGGATAGGGACATGGCATGGATAGCATTGGCCACACATTGGAAAGGGTAGTCGGTTGTTATCTACAGTCAGGATCGGTAGGCAGACGTCAGTACCTAGCTCGAAACCTAGCATGTGAAATGAACTAATGCTAAGCTGGACTATGATTGTTGTGATGCCTTCTCTCAGTGAGAAGCTTCTCCTTTGCTTCTTCGATTGTCTTGACTTTTCTTGGAGTTTAAATCAAACTTAAATAAAGTCGGAGTAAGTCATAGTAAAGAGCACCTCTGCCTCTTTAGAGTAAGCAAGTTCACATCAGTCACAGATGTGTTGCCTAAACCCACAGCGCTAGTCCACTTCAGAGTATGACTCCCCCCCAATAGCTAAATTTGCGGTACATATTTGACCTCAAATGTGTCAATATATCGTAATCCTTTTGTTCAAACGTAGCGAAAATAAATCGTCACGCACACAAAATCATGGTACAGATGTGAGTTTGTTCACCAACGAAATTCACGTCATGTAATTTCTTTGCTAAAACCCTGCAGCCACGGCTTTACAATCAGCCACTGCTCACAGCTGTAATTGCCTTGCAGGCCGACGGCGCCTCAGACTTGAAATTCACGTCATGTAATTTCTTTGTTAAAACCATATGCCACTGCTTTGACATCTGACACTGTCAACATCAATAATATAGGTTTTTTTGTATTCTGACATTGTTGAATGAAGTCAAAGTTGTTACTCTAAGGGGAACCACAACCACGAACACAAAACTCGTGAACACAACATGTGTACTCTGCCAATTCGACAATAATCCCTCTGATATTGTAGCCAGTTACTATGCTTAGAAGTGAGTTGATTGAATGATTAATTGGTTGCATTGATTTGATTACATTTCCTCCAGTGAGTGACATTAAGATGAAGAGAAGAAACGATATTGAGAGCTTCTTTATCAAGAAAAAAATAGAGTCAGAGTCAGCTACAGCCAGTACCAGCACCAGTGCAGATGCCCACACAAGCCAGCAGCCTAGGGATAGTGTTGATGAGCAGTCCACTACCCCAATACAAGATGGTAGGTTGTGCATGGAAAGTTTGAATTAGTTACATGTAGCCCTTTCATGCACACCGTTCAACCAGTGGAACACTGTTATTGTCATCAAAAAGGTTCTGTCATAGTGCCACACTACACAACACAGGGTCTTTAGTAATACACTATGGTAACTCTGGTAACGACAAAGGTATAACGCCATGCATTAAAGGGTTTAACAGCTGACAAATGTTGAGACAGAAGATGATGAACTAAAGATTTGTATTATATGTATATGTGCATGGACCTGTCTGTCTGTCTGTCTGTCTGTCTGTCATTTTAAACTATCCTTGTATTACCACAGTTGACCAGCCACATTTGGAGGAGGAGGCGACGGACTGTGAATCTGTGTTGTCTCTCCACCTACTGAGCATGGTAAGTCAGGTTCAGATGTCATTCATGAAGTTGGTGTCTACTCTCTCATACTTCAGTTATTTAAAAATGGCCAATTATGCATATTTATATGTGAATGCATAGCATTTAACCAGATTACACTGCACTTTCAATTAAAAGCCTGGCACATTAAAATAACTTAATGAGGATATGTGTGTGCATTTATCTTTAATTTCTGTGAATACGTACATAGAAAACAAAGACCTAAACATAGAACATTTCAATACTATATATATATATATATATATTTTATACTACTACAAAATATTGTATTTGAAGTTCACTGGTGCTTTTCTTTAAAATGCAGGAAATAGCATAGAATAAATGCAACATTTTCTGTGTGGGAGGACCCCCGTATGTGTATATAATTCTATGATTCCATGGCCACCTCAGACTATATTTGTGTGTCATCTTGGCCACCTTAGTAAAAATGTCCTGGATACGCCCCTGCCTGAGAGTGTTAATAGGCTATTTGAATAGAACCTATGAAAGTCATGAAATGAACAAAGGGGTAAGAAATGTCTAAAATCTCCTTCAATGCTTAAATCTTTCTACATGTTTCATGAACCCATGAGGTTTTTGTTCAGAGTTTTGTGATTTCCTGTCAGTGTGGGCTCCAATGCACAGTAGTATACTGCTGCGCTTGTCATTTTCACAGAGGAAATCTCCAGCATCACACTTGAGTTTTTGGTAGAAACCTTTGAAGACAGGTTTTCAACATGTTCAGGATATTTCATTCCCGATGTGGTAATGTACTGGAGGAATTGTGGCTCAGCATGCAGAAACTGGCGATACCACTGCAATGTCCGGACAGAGCCACTGTAGTTGCATGTGAGAGTGACAGTTCCACCTTCTTCTACATGCTTGACCGTATCCCAGGACCTGATGCCATCCTGGAGGGTTTTACCTACCACAGCAGAGGGATAAGGGTGCATGTTAAAATGCAAGCTTAGATAAATTGAGCAGACAACTGACTGTGATAATAATATTAATACTATATAATATTAGTTTTAATAATAGGCCTATATAATAATAATAACAGACCTGTTAATACAAACAAAATGACGCATACAAAGAGGGACATCATTTCAGTTCTTCAGCTTGTGGAGGAAGAGGCAGTCACTGTCATATCAGTAGGCCTATGTCCCTGCTCTCCTGAGTGCTTAAGCATCTTCATGACAAAGGTAGTGGAGCTCCACCCACTGGAGAGAGAGTAGCCTAACTGAATTTTTGCAAAGCAGGAGAAAAGTTAAACCTCACCCAAAAATGCAAAGAGTTGTTGATATTTAAACCCCACAGACATGAAGCTAACATAAAACTAAATGATAGATTTTAATTACATTTACAAGATGGCACAGAAACTGGCTAAATTCAAACTTTACATATAGATTTTTAAAAACTGTTTACAGCCCATGACTCGTTCCTTTTTCAGCACTTACAAAAAGAAAGCACAAGAGGTAAAAATTAGCTGTGTTGGTAAAGTTCTGCACTTCAGTGTCTTTTAATGTGGTATACTGTGTAAGAACGTTGTACATTTATACACTATGGAGGAATTCATTATGCTGGACCCTGAAGAACTCTGAGGATTGTTTTTATTTTACGTTTTCATCAGCAGGTTAATGGCCATATTAATGTTATAAGTATGATATAATGCCTCTGAATGCCTTGCAAAGAGTAAAAGAATACAATAAGTGCTTCAGTACAAAATTTAGCGTACAGTAGTAGGGTAAAATGCTCTAAAGTGGGACACTGCATAATGTGGGACAATATAGGTGCAATCGACTTTGATGCCGTTGATCGACGCTGACAAAGTACATCAGCGACAACTTGACGTCACAATGTGAGTGGTATTAAACACTGTGCATTTAAAGTCGACCACAAATGTGCACGAGACGATGAGCTCGCACCAATTTGATGTACTAACACACCACGTGTGATGTGTGGGGGGACAGGTGGGGAGGAGGAGCTGAAGTGGGGTGCAGTGCAAACTTGTGTAGGGCTGTGGGACAAGGAGCCTACACACACGGAGCCCATTCTCGGGGAAAATCAACTACATGCTTCGTGGTGCCGCTACGATATAGCCTCATTTCTCATAGTTGGGCAACGCGTGCTGTCGTCGAGAGTGGGTGAGAGAGAGGGTAAGAGAGAGCGAGTGAGAGAGAGACACCACCCGAGCAGCATGCATTTTGGGAGGGGAGCGCTGTCGTTGTGTCAGCTTCATGCCATGTATCCCTTCCTCCAACATTGTCCCTTACCTTAACCCTTAACCTAACCCTAAACTTAACCGTAACCCTAGCCCTAACCTTAACTCTAACCCTAAACTTAACCCTAAACTTAACCGTAAATCACTTGTTTGAAATGTTTGATTACCGTCGTTTCCAGTTAGCCTTCACTCACGCTTGATTGTTGACGTCCGTCCACATTATTCTTCCTCCCAGAACCAAACTACCCAAATTGTCAATTCCCCCTTTCGTCACCCAACCACGAGAAACGAGGCTATTCGTAACGGCACCACAAAGCTTAAAGTTGATTTTTTTTCTGTTTTTCTCGTAAAAAGACTTCACGAATGGCCCGAGTTACGGTTGACACACATGAGTGAACTGTTGGCCAATCAGTTCAGGGGTGCGTCCCTGTGGAGGCGGTGCAGACGAGCATCAACGACTATAATCAACTGCGGGAGTTGCAAGGTCTGCAGTCACATTTATCCCGTGAGTTTGACACCATGTGACATGTTACCTCGTCATCGCAACATGACTGAAATTTGGTGAGTTGGAAAAGATATCTAACAATCATGCAACATTTTCATGTACCTTTTCATGGCAACATGACTGAAATTTGGTCAAGTTGGACAAGATTTCTAACAATCATGCAACATTTTCATCCAGAAAGCATTGCTGTCTGCATGTGCATGCAGACGTTAATAGTAAATCGAATGAGTCTACTTTACGGTTTAAGGTGTTTGGCTCTACCTGAAGTTGGTGAATGCTAACAAAACTATAACCAAATCAAAGCCCTACCATCCTGTTATCATAATCACATGACTATCTCTATAGTATAAGGGAGGGGCTACACGCGAAGAAGAAGGACCCTGGGTGAAGTCCATCAAATACTATAGCTTTCCGTGCACTGTGGGCTTCAGAGCACAGAAGTAGACAGCAGAATCGGATACTTTAGCAGATGAGATGTCCAGGTAAACCTTGTTTTTCTCACTGTTGAGTCTAACATTCAGACGGGGATCTTTTCTCTCTCGGTGATCAGTCATTTGCAGGATTAAATTCAGAAACTCTGGTTTTGAAGCTGAGTATTGGCGGTACCACTGTAAGTTATTTACATAGCCCTCGTATTCACAGCCAAGAGTGATGTTTTCTCCCTCGAGGGCAAGTTCTTCTGACTTTAAGGGTCTTATGGAAAGACTTATGGTAAGACCTGTGGAAAAGATAAAGTGTGAGCTTTAAAATGGAAGACGAAACTTTTTAAAATTTAATTTCTTGTTGGCCTATATGAATATTGGGAAATCAGTGGGAAAAAAGTGCACTACTCGTTAAATATTAAAACAAGGACTTAAAGGGGTAATCCACCGGTGGAGACATGAATATGTATTGAAAATGATGACATAAGTAGTCTACCCCCCAATTACCTTTGGGTCACTTGTAGTGTAGGTGTAACATAATGGGATGTGTACCTTTAAGCCGCATCATTAAGTCTGTCGTGTAGTGCGTTGGTGTGCCATGTGATCAGTAGGCACCAATTGGCACTACTTGGCACGCTTTTAAAAGGTTGGCACAATCTGCTCGGAGGGAACCAGCAGATTGTTTGTGTGCTTGTGGCAACTTTGCCTTTTGTTTGTGTGTGTGGTGCCGCTGGGGAGTCGAGCCCATGTACCTCGCTTCATGAGAGAGGGACAATTTCGTGGAGTTTGGTCTATGACGGGGATGCGACTGTAATCGCGGCCTCATTTGGTTCACTAGGCCTACTTCGTACTTGGAGTTATAGGAACCAGGCGTTTTGCGCCCTTTGCCCAGCGACTTCGAGACAGTCGGTCGCTGTCCGTGGTACCTGTGGATCCACCTGTTGGTCTGTCTGCGGGCTGCTGTTTATATTGGAGAGTGACTGTGTGTGTGCGTGCGCGAGTGTGTGACATTTTCTCTTTGCTTTCAGTTCTTATTTTGTGTGATTTAGGAGGATGCGAGAGTTCTCTGTTTGTTGTTTTGTTTATTTGTATCCTTCTTTTGTTTGTTTTTGGTTCACCCCACACCACTTGGGCCGCCCAGCGTGCGGGTTACCCCTAAATAGATCTTGTTTGCTGTGCGTAAAAGGAAATCACAAGTGTGCAGTGGTATCGGTGTGGGTTTGCCGTGCTTTGTATTTTCATTTCATTATTTAATTTTGGTTTGCTCTGCTGTGTACTACTAGTGGGGAAAACTTTGGCCTCCTTGGCCCGTGTGGGGGTGCGGGTGTCCAATAGCCGTTAATCTATTTTAACTTTTTGTATATTTTAAAAAGAAAGTGTAAGACAATAAAAGAAAAGTCATTTGAACCCTGTCTATGTGGTCCTTAACGAACCTCTGCTGCCTTGGGTTTACCAGTTGAAGTCTAACTAAATTGTGGGGGCGAAATTCCCTCAGTGGCGTAGTCGTGCAATCATCTGTTTTGAAATTGGTAATTATTATTTTAATTAATTACCGTTAAAGTTCCACTCTGCTACATAGGCATTAAGCCACATCATTTTTCAGGAAAACCCATCAATGCAGCCATTCACACAAATAGGCCTACCATACGTAGTGGCTTTAATTTACTGTGGGTCTACGTGCCAGAAAAGATCTGACGGAAAGAACACGGCCCCAGAGTCACGGATAGGGTGCGTTCCAATATGCGACCTTGCTTCCTCCACTTGTGCTTGTGTCCTCGTACCAGGACGTAATATGTCATGATGACATCACTGACAACAGCATTATATTTCAATATTTTGCAAGGGCTCGAATGTAAAGTAATTTTCTCATTTGCAATTGGGATGGTGAATGAAAAACAATCCCCCAAAAGTTGTTGTGGCTAGGCTGACAGCTGGGAAACTTTATTGTTTTCTCCACGGAGGTGGGGACAGAAGGCGGGGCGAGGCCACAAGCACAAGTGGAGGAAGCAAGGTCGCATATTGGAATGCACCCAGTCTATAACTAGCCAAAGATTATTTAATTCATTTAGATCGTCTCTTGTCTAGCCTTCCTATCCTAACTCCCAAAACTTTCTTTTTTTGCCATTGTTGACCTGGCATTGTTGACATGACGAGAATGAATGACAGCAGTGGTTGCTCTGAAGTGTGTTGGTTCAGACTGCCCCCGGTGACCAAAAAGTGTGCTGCAAATCATAGTGGTGAACACGAGATGGAAGTTTTAATTTGCGTTATCTTGCAAAAGGTTTGCGTTTTCTCGCAAATAGTTTGTGTTATCTCGCAAAAGTGTTAGTCTCCAGTGCATACATTTCCTCCCATTTCCCCCCCCTCCAGGTCCTCTATAGAAACTGGCCCTGGACCATTCTTTTTTTTTTTTTTTTTAGCACAACAAGAAAACACTAGAGGATAAAATTAATTGTGTTTATGAAGTTCTACACTTTAGTGCCTTTTCTATGCATGTTTTCAAATGTGGTAGGCCTACCTGTATACTGTGCAAGAAAGTGTAGTATAACACAAACACAGAATTATATGGACATTTAATGGAGGAATTCATTATGCTGGAGCCTGCAGAACTCATCAGCAGGTTAATGGCCATGTTAATGTTAAAGTAATAATGTAATATAATGCCTCTGAATGCTTTGCAAAGAGCACAACAATATGCGTAGGCCTACAACATAGCCTACAGTAGCCTATGTAATGTATCAATCCTGCCACAAGATGGCATGCTGTGATTGTAGCACTTGCAACATGCAGACACAGTCTAGAAATATGTGAGAACATTTCAACATTTTGAGATGGATAAGAAAATCTAGAAATTACACATAATGACAATAATATTACAGATCTTAATTTAAAGTAAAAGTCTGTCTAAAGGTATGTTAAAGGATGTACATGTTTAATAGTTTATTTCCAGAATGTACATGCAACCCATTCACAAGTGCTTCCTTTTTCATGTATAGGCCTATATTCACCGCAGCCATGAATTTTTCTTTACAACTTAGACGTTTTCTCCATGTCTGCTACAGATATAGACATATTTGATGGCATACATTTTGAATATCTCGGGCGGCTGTGGCCTAGTGAATAAGGAAATGGGCTTTAGATCAGGGTTGCCTGTTGGAATCCATTGCACTCCCTGTCACATTCCATAGTTTAAGTGCCATTGAGCAAGGCACCTAACTCCACATTGCTCCAGGGACTTACCAAGGTAGGCTATTGAAAATAGCTGTAAGTCGCTTTGGAAACGAAAAGCATCAGCTAAAGGTAATGTAGTGTAATGTAACGGAAATGCATGTCTAAACTGACATACCGGTACTCTACCTTTAAGAGACACCATAATGCATAGGAATCTTTTAAAACAACTTCATTGTACATTTATCATTGGCTGCAGAGTAGAGGTTGCCTGGTTACCACCAGACCTAATTACAAGTGTCTTTCAGATCGGAACAATTGTGTAGAACTAAAGGCAGCATGGGAGTTCCCAGGCTAGTGTAGAGATTGTATGGGAAGAGGTTCAATAACACACCTTGACATTGCACTGTATAGGTATAAGACGACATAGAAGGCCTTTTCTTTCTTTCTAGGCCTACTTCTCAATCCCCCCCAAGGGCTTCCCAACACTCCCAGGGGGGCTATAACGCCCCCGTTGAGAAACACTAGTGTATACAAACACCACTGCAAAGCTCAGTGTCGATGCAATTGTTACAGACTTGTTTTGTTTAATCTGACACAGGTGCTAGTGTGTATAATAACCACACTTTCCTTTGAGGTTTTTATTATCTTAGAGAGAATGCGGAAGAAAGTCAGATCTCTTTGATCAGTTGTAATTCAAAGGGTGCCACCTGTATAAGAGTTTTTGTTGAGCTTCTACATGTATTTGTATCACTGGGTTACCCAGAGAGCACAGTAGTAGAGGGCTGTGTCTGCCGGTGTTGGAGCTGTAATGATGAGTTCTGTAGATTCTTGTGATGTTGTTGAACTGAAATGATGATCTGCAATGTATTCATAAGTGTTTTTTCTTGCTCCTTTCCACAGTAAAAACTGAGGTGTCTGATCAGGATATTCTCTGTACCAGTGGAGATAAACCCATGTACCATTTTTGTCATATTGGCATCTCAGTTTAACTTCTGTCTGTTCTTCAGTAATAATGTTTTCTTCCACTGGGTTGATGATATCTGTAGGGAAGACATCACATGACTTTTAAATGCACCTTTTACCACCACACTAATTTATAATATTTTGTATTTGGGTCAACAGAACAATAGCTCACGTTCACTGAGCTGTGACACTGTTACAGTATACTTACAAAAACAGTTTTCCTCATCACTGTTGTCTCCACAAGCATTGCCCCCGTCACAAACATTCCAAAACTTTTCACACCGCCCATTCTTGCACTTAAATTCTTTACAGGCCAGCACTGCTCCTATGGTGAAATGAAAGACCATGTCATTATCTGGCTTTAAGACAATTAGTGTGTACAATGCTCAGAGTGAATGTAGATGGTGTAACATCAATCTGCTCATTACCGTGCCGGGCCGCGGCAGCGTACCGTGATCATTACACCCTGTGGCCATTCGGAATGCGGGGGGCAGTATAGCACCGCTTTTGCAGAGCAGCGTCTGCCTGTGTCTGTGGTCTGTTTGTGCTTCCGTCCTTGCCCGTCCCCCAGTTTTAGTAGTAGTAGAAATACAGTCAGCAAATTGCATGTTTTATTTAGCATTGGGCATTTGATAGGGCATTTGATAATAACACAAGTGTGAGCCCTAAACAAGACCACAATGTGAATTTAAACTCGACTTTTTTTCTGTCTTGCATTCACCGTCTCCCAATCCGTCCCTCACTTATTTCAGCACTATTCAAGCCAGGAACGGGTATCCTCAGGATACAGAGTTTGCATACCTACTACAATTTGAACCGGTAAAGACAATTAAAACCGAGTCAATCAGACAGGAACACCATTGTAATTAAGTGTGTCCCGTGACGCCAGCATGAGAGAGATCGAATTTTAAATTTGGCGACGACATTCTGTCTTCAAAACTGGCATCGGCCGCTTCCAATTTAGGACCATAGGCCTATTCAACCGTTTCCACAACCTCACTGATCACAGTTGCTTCATCTGTAATGCCAGGGCTAAGAATAACGAAAATAGCAAAACAGAGTAGGCTAATAAACCGTAATGGAGAGACTGAGGAGACATGAAATCAAGCGGCGGAGTTCGGACCATTTTGAGTGGACCGATGTCGCTTGCTTTGTGTAGCCCTATCAAGCAAGCCTGTCTGTCTCATTTGTGCGATGAGCACAAAAACACAAATTGAACCACTTGTATAGTGTGAGTCAAACAGACATGAACAACATTGTAGCCTAATGAAGTAGTGCCCCGTCATGTCAGCATGAGAGAGGTGATTTTACATTTGGCGACGACATTCCGTCTTTAAAACTGGCGCATGCCGCTTCCCCTATTGCAGGTTATTACCTGATCTACACTGTCGTTACCACAAAAAACAAGGTAGCACAACTTAATACTATTACTAGCCTATATCTGGTAGCCTAAATAGTAGGTTGAAGACGGGGGTATTATTGGTGCACTGTTTTTTTTTTTTGCGAAGCAGAGTAATCTGCTTCAGTGTAGCTCATTGTATGTTGATCCCTCCCTCAGTTTTAGGCTACAAGTGGAAAGAGTCAGCCAATTGCGCGTTGCACGTAACATTGGGTATTTGATAATAACACAAGCGTGATCCCTAAACAAGACCGCCAGTCGACGGTGTTTTGTTTTCATTATTCTGTCCTGCATTCACCGTCTCAATTCCGCTCCTAACTTATAGCCTAGGCTAAGTGATGTCTGTTAATTATTTCTGCACTACCTATTCAAGTCAGGAACGGATATCCTCAGGATAGCCTACGGACTAATAGGTTGAAGACGTTTTTTTTTTGTATTGGTGCTTGTGAACATTTCATCCTTTCAATGCGCTGTTGTGCGCGATCGACGGGATTCCGGTTAACTGGGGATGTGATGCACACATGACAATTCTGGACAGGGGTGGT
>NW_026944652.1:0-12987 GCF_034702125.1 Engraulis encrasicolus
AGGGGTTGATGATATGTTTTTTTCAGCCGGCCCCCGTGGGTTATTTCAGTTGAGATACCGAAGTACCCCAAACCCAGCCCAAAACATTGACCCCGGGGACTGGTTCTATGGGGGTTTTGATTGTATGGTCCCGTTTGTAGTCATTTAAGTTTTTCTTTAAGTGTATCGAGGAGGGGGGATAATTAATTTTTTATATAACTTTTGTAAGGCCCCAAATAGCCTTTTACAGTGAAAAGTGGAGGAGGAGAAGGGAAAAAAGGTGGACAGAGGGGGGCCCCCAAGCACGGGAAAGCCCAGAGGAATCAGGAAATTTCCCGTGCCAAAAAAACAAAAAAAAAACCCAAGGGGAAAAAGCTTTGGGAAAGTTTTCTTTTGGCCTCCCAAACCCCAAAAGGGTTTGGTTTAAAAATTTGGGCCCGGGGCCCCTGGCCCAAAAGGTTGTTTGTAGGGGCCCCCCCGGGAGGGAAAAATTTCTCCCCCCAAATTTTAATGGCCCTTCTTAATTAAATTTGCACCCTCATAATTTGGTCAGTGATTTGGAGGAGAGGGAAGAAAAGGAGGAGAGGAGAGGTGAGAAGGAGGGAAAAAGGGGATGGGGAGGAAGGAGGGAGAGGAGGAGGAGAGGAGAGGAGAGGAGAGGGGAGGGAGGAAGGGAGGGAAGAAAAGGGAAGGAGAGGAGAGGAGCGGAAGTAGAAGGAAGAGGGAGTGAGGGGGAGAGGAGGGGAGTTAGAGAACGAGAGGTTAGAAGGAGAGGGAGGAGGGGAAAAGAGGGGAGGGAAAGAGGAAGGAGAGGGAGGAGGGGGGAGAGGAGGGGGAAAAAGGAGGAGGGTTTTTGAGAGGAGAAGAGAAAAGGGGGGGGGGGGGAAGGGGGTAGGGGGGTAGAGAGAAGGGGGGAGGAGAGAGGGAAGGGGAGGGTGAGAAGAGAGGGGTAGAGGGGGGAGGGGGAGGAGAGGGTAGAGAAGAGGGAGGGAGGGAGGGAGTAGAAAAGAAGGGTAGAGAGGGGGGGGAGGAGGGAGAGGAGTAGGAAGGAGGATTTGGGAAGGGGAGGAAGGTTTTAGAGTAGGGGGTGGGGAGGAGTAAAAAAAAGAGGGGGAGGTAGGGGAAGAGGGAGTAGAGAGGAAAAAGGGGAAGAGGGAGAGGGGGTAGGAGGAGAGGGTTTTTAAAAAACCTTTTCTTTTAACTTTTTTTTTTTTTAAAGACATTTTTTGGGGGCCCAATTTTGGGGGCCCCCCTTTGGCGGGTTTTGACCCCCAAAGCTGAACCCTATCTAGTTGTGCTTTCTGTAATCTGGCCCTGGGAATCCCCCTGGTGCTTTGGGGGAGGATGAGGAATGTGAGGAATGGGGGCTCCCTCCCAGGTCGGACTTTTTGGAGCCTTACACTCTAAAACACAAGCAGTGAAGGAAAATAAATTTTGAAAACATGGGGGTTAATGAAAAGGGGTTAAAGTTTCGGCAGCCCTCTCTTGTAAAAAAAAATATATATTGTAGGTTTATACTGAAAATTATTGGGTTTGGATGGAGCATTTTCCCCTTACAAAGGAAATTGTAAAGGGGAAAAAGCAGGGGGGCCCATTTACATTAGTTTTTTGTAGTTTTTAAACCCTAATCTGGCTATATAAAAAAACATAAAAGGCATTGATTATTTTTGGGGGTTTCTAAAAATTTTTTCCATCTTTCCCCCCCTTCAGGGGGTTTCTGAATGCTTCCGAGCCCCTTCCTGCACGATGTTTTTACGTTGACGCGCAAAAAAAAAAGGGAAAAAGGGTAAATGGTAGATTAAAAAAAACCCGGGGACGAAAGTCGAATGCGTTTTGGGGTTCTTTTCCCTATTCATTAAAATTCAGGGAAATTAAAAATTAAAATTTTTGGTGAGGGGTTTTTAAAACTTTTTTGGGGGGACGGAAAATTTCTTTTCCCTTTTGGGTGGGGGGGGGGGGGCAAGAAAAAAAATTCCGATATGACACGCCCCCCCCTTCGATGCCCCCCCCCCCCGGGGGGGTTTAGCCCCCTTTGAGAAAAAATGCATTACTTTTTAAAGAAAAGGTTTTCAAAGGGGGTGGGGGGGGACCCTGGGGGGTTTGGGGGGTGCGGGGGGTGTCGGTTTTGTTGGCGGGGGAAAAGATAGCCCCAACTAAAAAAAATTTTTTAATAAAGGGGTTTGATTAACAAAAACCCCAAAAACAACAAAACAATTCTCAACAATTTATTTCCATTGAATCTTTTTGAACTTTTTACTATTAAAGGGCCCCGCCCTGGGTAAGCAGGGGGTTTGGGCGTCAGTTTTGGGTACCCCAAAGGTTACCGGTTTTGACAGTGAGTCGAAAAGCCAGGTTGGTGGGGGGGTTTTTAACCCGTGCTCTCCCCCACCCTCCCCCATGACTGGTATCCCCCCACTTGCCCCCTTGGGGGCCCTTTTTGGGGGCCCCTCTCCTGGGGGGTTTGGGGGCATAAACCCTTTTTTGTTGTGTGAGTAAATCTTGGGGTGCTGGGGGGGAGTGTTTGTATCACAATGACAAAGGGAGTTGGACTTTCCCATTTGGGCTTTGATTTTCATTTCACTTCACAAATTCCCTTCTTATTTTAAAATATTCTGGGGGCACTGCCTCACAGACGAAAATTTTTTTTGGGGGGAAAGGGGGTTTGACAGACAAAAAATAGTGTGGCTCGCCCTTTATAAGAAGGGCCCCTTGGTGTTGGTCTACTTTTTTGGGCCCCTTTTGTAGGGTAAAGACTCCCCAAACCCTTTAACCAAAGAATTTTGGTTTTAAAAATTTTGTTTTTTCAGCTTTTTCCCTGTTTCTTTACCCTTACTGTTATACCTTTCCAACATTTTTGCAGGGGGCCCGTATTATCCCCCTTTGAATTCTTTTTGATAAGGTTTACCGGGTTCTCCCCTTTTTTGAAACAAAACCCCCCTTGGCCTCTTCACAACCCTTCCCCCGGCCCCCCATGCCCTCATCATGAGCCGACAAGGGCCCACTTGTAATAAAAATTTAAAAAGGATAAATGCCCCCCCCAAATTGGCACTAAGCAGCCCCTTAAACTTTTAATCTTTTTTTAACGCCCCTCACAAAGATTTTGAAAGTGCCGTCATTTCCCCCCGATTTCATGGGACCTCAACACTTTTTTACCCGGGGGAAAACCCGGAAACCCGTAACCCAATGGCGATTAAAGATATTTCGATCCCCTTCGAGTTTTTCCCACGAGCTCCACACATGTTTTTTTGTTTTTTTGTTTTTTTTTCTCCCAACCCAAGTTTTTTTAAAAGGCTGTTTTTTCTTCCCCCTTTTTAGGCAGCCCCACCTCGGAAAAAAACCCCTTTGTACTTCTGCAGGGAATAATCTTTATCTGCCTTTTAAATTCCATTTTTGTGCCCGCGCTTGTCTAAAATGGATTGGAAGACATTTATCGTACCTGTTTTTGTTTGGTCACTTGGGCCCCTTTTTAAATTGCAAACCCTAAGGGGGGGGCTTTCAAAAATTTTATGCCCCAGGGTCCTTTCCCCCTTTGAGAACATGGCGGGGGTTTTTTGCTAAACCCCCTTTCCCAAAACCCACTTTAGGCCTACAGCTGCCTGCAGGTTTTCATTTTGAGCCTAAGTTTTTTTTCCCTTAACCGGGAATTTTCTGGGCGTTTGTTTGTCATCCCCTGTGCGGTTTTTCCCACGAATTTGAAACGAAGACCCCCAAAAGAAATTCGGGGGTCTCCGAGACCCAGGGCAAAGTGTTTTCTTTTATGTCAGACAATTTTGAGATATTAAATCATTTTGTTTCTTCACTTTTTTGGGTTTGTTTTTCCCCAAACCCCCCAAACCCAACTCTTGCCCCCTGATGGATAACCTTCGGGACCCGACCCCTAGATAGTGGCTCTATTCGTTGATTTCAAAACGGGTCGGGCCCCAGAAAATTTTGGAAAAAATGGGAGGGTCAGTGACGCGTTTGTCCGGGGGGGTTAAGGGGGCCAGCTCGTGGGGCTGGGGGGGAAGGGCCCAAAATTAATGGATTGGATTTCAGGGAAAGTTTCCCAAAAATTTAATTTGGGCCCCCTTTTCCCCCTATTTTTATATAATTTTCTGGCCCAAAGGGTTTTTAATTTTGGCCTGCTTTAAAAAGGGGGGTCATAAAAAAAAGGGAAGGGTTAAAACCCTTTTAGGGGTTTTTTCCCCTGTGGGAAAGAGTCAGCAGCGGTAGGCTGGTTTTTTAAAAAGAGCACAAACAGGCTTTTCTTTTTCCCCTGGGGGGGAAAAAAAATTCCGCTGAAAAACAAAAAACAAAATTAAACCCCAAAACAAATTTAAAAATTTTTTAATTTTAATAAAAATTTATTAAAAATTATTTAAAAATATATATTAAAAAATTTTTTAACCATATTTTAAAAAGGAAAATTTTTTGATGTTTTTAAAGGGAATTTTTTTTTAACAGTTTTTCCTTCATTATTTCCCCCCTTTTGGCTCCCATTCGTTTCCAAATTTTTCACTTGCCCCGATCGCCATCTGGGGGAAAACCTGGGGCTTTTTTGAAGAACAATGGGAAGCCAATGGGAGTGCCCCCCTATAAAAATTTTTAAACACTTTCTTGCTGCCACTAACCAGCCCCCCCTGTTTTTGATCCGCCGAGGTAGGTTTTCCCCTTCTTTTCCAAATTGAAACGTAGCTTCTTGTGTAAACAAAAAAATGATGCCTTTGTTTTCGGGGCTATGTGTCGGAAAATTTTACCATTATGATTTAAAAAACCCCCCGTTTTTGGAACGGAAAGTATTTCTTTTGTCCCCTTGCTAGCTATCTTTGTTTTTGCCTATAAGACTTGCGTTTTTTTTGGCCGTTTGCTAGCGGGCCCCAACATTATATTTCCGCTTTTTGGTTTTGTTTATTGGGCAATTTAAAACCATAAGGGTTTCCCCTTTGAATCCCCAACCCATAACATTTAAACTTTTTTGTTTTTTAAAATTAGCCCCGGAAAATTTTGGGGGTTAATTTTTTAAAGCCTTTTTTTATTTTTTTAACACCGGTGCCCGCCCGGCACTCGGACATTTTGCTTTTTTTTTCCCAATACAGGGGAATTTTTCTGTTTTGTTTGGTAAGGGTTAATTTTTTAGAAATTTTTGTAGGTTGTTTTGGTGGCCATCCGCGTTTCCCGTTTTTTAAACCTTTTTGAAAAAAACCCCAAGGCGGGTTAATTTTCAACGGGGAAAATTTTTTAATTTTTGTTTTTAAAATTTTTAAATTTTAATTTGAAAAAACGATGGGACCAGACTGATACGAGCACTCTGTTTCGCCTGTACATTAGGTATCGGTCATTTTTAAAAAATTTCGTTTTTTCCCGAAAGTTTAGTTAGCTTTGTTTCAAGTTTGTTCTTTTTAAAAGGTTTTATGTAATTTTTGGTTTAATGGGGTTCACAGGGGGGAGCTTGCCAGGGGCCCCCTTTTTTGTTTACCAGTTTTAAAGGGTTCTTTTTAGCGCGCTTTTGAGTGTGTAGAGACCCCTTTCCACCCCCCCTTTTTTTTGTTTTGGTCACGTATGCATGCAGGCAGGCACAAAGTGTTCTCCTGGGACGTCACTTTTGCTTGTCTCAACAGCGGCCTGGAGGCTGAGAAGCCTGTGAAGGACCCTTTCAAGGAAAAAAAAAAAAAAAAACGAGGACTGACCCCAACCGTCTTCCTCCCATTAACCCTCGCTCCTCCTCCTCCTCCTCCTACCATCCTCCCTCCTCCTCCGTACCTCCTCTTTCATCGTCAGTCTCGGCGATAGGTCTGATAGGGCCCCCCAAAACCCCCTTCAGGATGGCCTTCCGAATCTGAATCCGAATCGAACTCCCTACCTGGTCCCCCCTTCCAATAGCCTGGTTGTGCATGCTGCTTACGGCATCATCCTTCACGGGTGTGGGTCTCACGCTGCGGCTGGATCGTTCAAGCCATAGTGCCCGCCATCCTCGGAGTCCTCCTTTGGTATTCGCAACGCATCTGACATGAAGACCCTGCTCAAGCATTTTTGACGTGGGTGACTCTCTTGTGCGTGTGTGTGTGTGTTGTGTGTGTGTGTGTGACGTGTGTCGTGNGTCGTGTGTGTGTGTGTGTGTGGTGTGTGGTGAGTGTGTATGTATATGTGGGTTGTGTGTGTGTTAGGGCTGTAAACGATATTGTATCTGAACCCGAGAAAATCGTGATACACAGACTTACGATACTGTATCGTGATACAAGGAGGCAGTATTGTGATACACCCTTTCAAAATGTTGACACCCATCAGTCCAGAAAACTAGCACATGATATGAAGTGATGGTGCTTCCAAGCTTCAAATCATCATCATTATTATATTTAAACTTTTTAGATGCGTCCCACGCATCTCTATAAGAGGCTTTGGTGTCCGTCCGTCCGTCCGTCCGTCCCTCCGTCCGTCCGTCCGTCCGTCCGCCCTCCCGTGATGTGTTTCCCTCCCGTGATGCGTTTCTGAATTGTGATTCCCTCCTGTGATTCCCTCTTGTTCCACAAGGGGCAGTCGCTCAGTTTTGGCCTGAAGCTCATGCGTGGCAAACCAACCGTGCTCTTTGCCTGTGAGAAAAAACATGGCGGCACTTCCTTTGATTTTTCACATGAAGTTTTGCTTAATTTAAAGTCCCTAAGCGATAAATTTTGGCGGCTTCCATATATTGATGTAAAAGTGCCCCACGAAGTAATGAAGCACAACCAATAGTTACTCCACATTACCATTTCACACACCACTCGTTTTTTCTATGGCTAACAGGGTAGCAATGTTAGCCATTTGTAAATGATCCAGGGAGAAAGGGGAAATGTTGTGATTTCAGTCCGGCCTGAGGCACGATTTTCGTGGGGAAGATGACCTGCATCTCGGTGGCATTGAACCCACGCCGCCCGTGCCTTATTTGGCTCGCTCAGCACGTGCGTCCTCAGTCCAATCGCAATGCTTTATAGTTTCCCCAGAGTTTTAAGCGCATTGGTAAGTGAAAGTGCCATGTATACACATCGCAAAATAAAACTCTCTAATCCGATCTATTTAAAATCGACATTTATTAAATCGGACTTAAAAACATCATGTACACGTAGCAATGTCTCATTGATTAGTTTATGGAACGTTACGGTTTGTCTGTTACGGTCCACGAAAGGACAAATCCACGTGAAAACGCAAACGCCTGGACAAAACCACTGTTTGACAGAAATACAGTTCACCTGTCGCCTACTCTGTTTTCTTCTCCAAAAGCGGCATTTAAAAGTATTCCATGAAATCCAACGAACATCAAACGTCACTTTCAAATAGGTGACAGCATCATGCTCACACATGAAATAACACTTCAGTGAGGGGGGGACATCACTGCTCTCATATTAAAGGTGAAAAGAGAAGTTTCACATTTTAGTTTATTTAATGTTAGGCCTATGCAAAATTGCAAATAGCCTATTACATTGAAATCTTGTCCAGAAAGGGTTGTAATGTTTGCCTGGTTTTTTTATGTATGTTTGTAATTTAAAAAAAAAAAAAAAAAAAAAAAAAAAGTGATTTAAAAACAAAAATAGCCGTAACACAAATAGAGATTTTATGTTAAAAAAAAAAATGTGATATGGGATGGACGACTGGCCCCCCTAAGCTAAATTCGCCTTAGGTCCCCACATTGCTAAATGTAGTGCAAGGGATTATTTTGAAAAGACAGTAACATGTAATCAGCAATGCATTACAGTTTTTCAGTAAATTGCCCAACACTGTTGAAATCCTATGGTACTTTTTCAAATCCAGGCTTATACAGTACATGGTAGGCTTATTGATAAATTGCCTTGACAGGTTATGAGGAGGCCAAGGGGGCGTTTGGGCAAAAAAGGTTCAGAACGGGCATAGACGGACGCATCTGTTGTCCGCCTGTCGGACTTGTTAAAATTATGTTTAGTCTCTTGAAACCTATGCTACCTACAACCTGTCATAGTTGTATTCATAATTTTATTTTATAACATTGGCAAATGTGAAATCGTGGGGTGTATCGAACCGTAGGTCAAAAATCGTGATACGAACCGAATCGTGAGTTGAGTGTATCGTTACAGCCCTAGTGTGTGTGTGTTGTGTCTATCTGTCCGTCACTGTCTATGAGCTGGATGACTTGCTGCTAATGTATTTTTTCTATGCCAGGGGTGGGGAAACATATGTCTCGAGGGCCGTTTATGGCCCTTGAGGCAGTCTGTCTTATCCGGCTCCGGCTAATTTTAATTATATGCAGCTTCACATGAAATATGGCACGTTAGAGAAGGTGGGCTCCGTTGTAGAGGTGACTACCTTCAATATAGGCCTAAAGTGCAGGGGGAATTCCTGGTTTGTGTTCGTAGCACGCCCCTTGGAGGACATTTACGGCCCTCGGAGGAATTTGAAGTGGTCCTTTGAATGAAAAAGGTTCCCCAACCCTGCAGGGTCTATGCCCATATGTTGCATCTACAAGCAAGTGTTGCTGTCAGATGAAACAACCTACGGTGTGTAGTATTAGGTGGTGTGCGTTCAGATGGGTTTTTTTAAACTGAAAGGAAAAATAGACCACGGAGAACAGTAATGAGCTGCTACTGAAAAATGCTGTGGGTCACATTTCTATTGCTCTCAGCTATTTCTTGCAGTCTTTCTTTCCCCAATCTCTTACTCACGGCTTGAACTCAGCGCACCCCTATCCTCTGCTTTTCTGTTCTCTCACACCTCTATGCATGGCTGATAGTATTCAGGCTCCATGCCTGATTTCAGGCTTGACAGAGTTTGCAAAAATAAAAACATTGATGATAATTAGCCATTAGGTTATTCTTATCTCAGAAAGTGTTACATGTTCACCGGGTTTTTCTTCTTAAACGATCAGGCTTGTAATAATGGTCCATACACCAGGCTATTAAATGTTTGAAGATAATTGTGTCAAATATAGTGCACTATGCAGTATCTTGTCGAATCCGTCGTTAGAGCAAGGGTAAAAAAGAAGTCTCAGGCTTCAGGATTTTTTTTTTCACTATCAGCCCCTGTCCCTATTGCTCTGCTTGAACTGTATGTTGTTGGGTATTGCCGGAGCTAATTTAAGTTGAAAGTTAACGCTCGATACTGCACACTGTACCGACCAGTGGTGACACTGGTAATTAGTCATTGAAAGGGTTAATTACCATAGGATTACTTTACTATGAACTTTAACAGAGGGCCTTTAAATAATGGCACTATGACTCGATCATTTCCATTCTCGTAACAGCAAATTGTATTATCGCCGTGTTTTTAAGTTACGTGTGAAGAGTTGAGGGCAGTTTTGCCTGGGGCTGTGGCTATTAAGGAGGTCCCCTCTCCACTAAAGAACCCTTGTTTTTGGCTTAAAGCGGGTCGTTCGTCGCTGTATGGGTCAATACGTGTCCATTGGCCCATATGGGTCATTTGTCACAATGAGCCGCATCCTCCCCTCCCTCCATTCTGTTAAAGTTCCTTGTTGTTTGAGCAGGCTGGCTTTCCTGTATTGTGTGTGTGTGTGTGTGTGTGTGTGTGTGTGTGTGTGTGTGTGTGTGTGACTGTGGGTCTGTGTGTGTTGTGTGTGTGTAAGTGTGGTGTGTGTGGGTGTATTTTGTGTGTTTGCAAGTGCACGCACACGCACCACAATCCTTCGCGTATCTGAAAATGCATCTTTTTAAACTAAGCAAACACATTCACTTAAATCACTAATTCTACATGTATACATTTGGTCAATGCATTGATTAATCATTGTGTGCGTATTATTACCAACCTGCCTTTTACCTTTGCACTGGTGTGGTTGTTTGTGTGTGTGTGTGTGTGTGGTAGTGTCTACGACGTGCATGTCATGCAAACTGTAATCTGCTCTATAAGTAGATGTGCAACTGTGTAGGGCCCGATCGATATGTTTTTTTCAGTGGCCCGATACAGATGAACCGATATGTTATGGAAATGGGATAGTGAACCGATAACCGATAATGGTGCAACCGATATATATAAATCATTGTTCATATATAAAAATTGAAATGAAATATAATAAATTATTTTATTAATTATAATCCACATGTATTTAAGTTATAATAAGTGAACTCATGCATGGACTCAAAGTGAATGGGAGAGCAGAATAGAAGGTAGAAGAACATGAAACGCTAAAAGTCAAAAATTTGGTGTTGTGAAAGATTATACGAAACCTTATCGGTGGAAAATGTAATTGAAAGTCATGGCCAACGTAATAAAAATGGCATTACTACGAAATAACGCGATACCGTACTCCCCAAAAAATTGCTAAAATAATCGGCCCGATAATATCGGGTGGGGCCGCGATATATCGGTCGGGGGGTGGGGTGTGGGGGGTGGGGTGTGCCTTGCAAACTGGTGCCCTGTACTTCCCACGTTTGCCAAGTACACATGGCTGGTGGCATCTCTGGCTGTCATACAAAGCTATGTCGTCCGCTTGTACAACAGAGTGCAGGGCAAGACAACACTTGCCTGCTGTATAAATGACCTTGACAGCAGAGTGCAGGCAGATACGACCCTTGCTGTATAAATGACGCCTTGACAGCACGTCTGATCGCCCGCCACCCCCGGTGGTTAAAAACACAAATTGAATGACGCGCACACACACCATATGGACAACACACGCTCCACGCTCATCAAACACAAAGGAGAAACATGTCATATGCATTTTTTTTTTACAGATGCATCAATGCTACATGCGCTCTAAAAGCCGTGTGCACGTGCGGCATGTGTGTCACTGTGTGGTGGTGTGTGTGTGTGTTGTGTGTTGTGTGTGTGTGTGTGTGTGTGTGTGTGTGTGTTAGAGCTGTGGTGCGTGTGTGTGTCACTCTGTGTGTGTGTGTGTGTGTGTGTGGTGTGTGGGGTGTGTGTTGTAAGTTTGTGTGTGTGTGTGTTCACTGTGGTGCCTTGGTGGGTGCAGCGAAACATTGGGCCCCTGCCTCCCTGTGCCTCCCTGTCCCTGAGTAGAGTAGAGTAGAGAAGAGAAGAGAAGAGAACAGAGGAGTAGAGAGGAGAAGAGAAGAGAGGAGTGGAGTAGAAAGGAGTGGAGAAGAGAGGAGAAGAGCGAGTAGTTGAGAAGTGGGGGGGAAGAGAAAAGGAAGAACAGGAGAAGAGAGGAGAGGCACAGGGAAGGAGAGGAGAGATTGAGAAAGAGGATAGAGAAGAGAGAGGTAGAGAAAGGAGGAGAGGAGTACAGAGAGAAGAGGATAGAGAAAGAGGATGGTGGAGAGTAGAGAGGAGAGGAGAGGAGGGGAGATTAGGAGAGGAGAAGAGAAGAGAGGAGTAGAGAGAAGGAAGAGGAAAGAGAAGAGAAGACCCCCGAGAAGGAGAGAGAGGAGAGAGGCACAGGGAAGAGAGGAGAGGAGTGGAGTAGAGAGGAATAGAGAAGAGAGGAGTGGAGTAGAGAGGAGAGGAGAGGAGTGGAGTAGAGAGGAATAGAGAAGAGAGGAGTAGAGAAGAGAAGTGGAGTAGAGAGGAGAGAAGAGAAGAGAGGAGGAGTGGAGTAGAGAGGAGAGTGAGAGGAGTAGTGGAGTATAGAGAGGATAGGAGATCGGAGAGAGAGGATTGGAGTAGAGAGGAGAGTAGAGTGAGAGGAGAGGAGTGGAGGGTAGAGAGGTAGATGGAAGAGTAGATGAGATGGGATGTGGAGTGTTAGAGAGAGAATAGAGAGAAAGAGAGGAGTGGATGCTCCCCCCAAGTGTGGCCGCAGCCAGCTCCTCCTGGTCCGCGTCTATTTTCTATTCGTATTAAAGAAGGAAAATAACAAGGAGCAAGGAAAAGGCCTCCCTTGCGCTAAAAAGCTTTTTCGTGCTTGTCACACACACAATACACACAGACACCACACACACACACTAGCACACACACGCACACACACACACAACACACAACACACACACACACACACACACAACACAACAACACACACACACACACACACACATGCAAGCACAGAGAAAAACCGCCTATATGCTACACACACACACACTGCAGTGCCTAGCATGGCCCACAGACACACACACCCAACCAACTACACACAACCTAACACCTGCAAGCCTTATGCAGCCAAACACCCTGCACACGCAAAACGCACGCCCACACGGTACAGCGACGTGTGCCAAAGCAGTTTGGGCCCTTAAAAACAGAACACACAGTGGACAATTTGCCACCTCGGCAGCTTGCTTCTGCTGCTGGCATGCATGATACATTACAACAACATACAACGCCTACACTATGCCTATGATGACGCCCTATTGCTTTTATAATCAGCTTTTAAAACTGCCCTGGAGGACATAAATAATAGACAGGGATGGCCCTAAACTGTTCTTATGTTTAAATGCAAGGGGGGAAAAGACCGAGGGTTTTAGTTATTCCGGCCCAGCACCCCAGCGCTCTCCCCCCCCCAAAGACCTAGGCCCCACTCAAAGCTCAATGTGAAAAGACACAAGCCAAAAACCTTGGTAGATGACGCTAGATTCATTTTTTTAACATGGAAAAGCAAATTAATTTGGTCCGTGAAATCTAGCCTAGTTTTGTATCAATTAAGGGTTTGATATAATAATATACACAAAATATTAAAATATAAATCCCCAAAGGCTAAAGCCTTTTTTTTAATCTTATTAAAAGCTTTGAGAATGGTCATCCATTTGCTTTTATTACCTCCCGCCGGACTATTGCAATGCTCTATATGCTGGCATTAATTCCCTCATCTCCAACCATCTCACGGCCTGCAATTAGTCCAGAAGGCTGCCTGCACGCCTTCTCACCAAAACACGAAGGCGGTGAACACAATAAAGGACCTGTGCCTGGCAGCTCTTCATCACTCGCTTCCCCATAGTACGTTTTAGAATAAGATTTGAAGATTCTTTTATTTGTTTTTTAAATTTCCCGTTCATGGCTTGGCACCCTCTTACCCAGGTCCGATCTTTTAAAAAAGCACGTCCCCCTCCAGGGGCCTCCAGGTCAGTTGAAACCCAAGGCCTCCTAAGTCGTGCCCCCCCCTTGAAAGTAGGGGGAGGGTTTCTT
>NW_026944653.1:0-12952 GCF_034702125.1 Engraulis encrasicolus
CCCCCCAGGCTACACAACACACACTGGCTTCTCTATTTCTTTCTACTTTCTCACAGTCGAGTTTGGCAACACTAAGGTACGCACACACACACCCACAGGCGCACATGCACACAAGTGTGGGGGCACACCACACACACACTTGCACACTATGCACACCCACATGCAACAACCACGCCAACACCCACACAAAGCAACAACACAACCCTACGAAACACACCACACAACACACACACACAACACACACAAACACAAAAAACAAGTACAATTTCACCGAACCACAGCAACACCGCAACACAGCACAACACAGGACTTGCACACACACACTTTCCCCACACCCCAACGCAATAATGCAGGGCACACGCACACACAACAGGCAAGCACACACACACACCCACACAAACAACACCAGACACACTCTACGCCGCCCCCACCCCGCCACCCCCCCCCCCACACCACACACACGACAAACGTTGATTTTCCAGCAGCTCTTCAAGGGCTTCTTTTTGGCCGGAGCGGGCTGGCTGGCCGTGGCTGGGCTGTGCTGGTGTTCTCTGAGTTCTGAGATCCTCCAGGATTATGTGTTGCTAAGATGGGGGATCACACTCCCCCCGCCCCCTGAACAAACAACAACAGAGCAGCTGCTGCTCGAGACCGAGAGAACAAGGGAGGAAGACAGGAAAGAAAAGAAAAAAGAGTCTAAAGTCGCTCATTCCTTATCTCCTACTTCCGCTCGATCAGAGCTCTCTCATCTCTTTCGCTGCGCGTGTGTCTTACCTCTCTTAGAATGAGTGGTGTTTGTGTTTTTGTTGTGTTGTGTGTGTGTGTGTGTGTCAATTGATGGGTGTGGTTGTGGTGTGTGTGTGTGTGTGTGTGTGTGTGTGGTTGTGGTGTGCGTGCACAGTGAGTTTGAGGAGCGAGTTGAGTGTAAACTGACAGCCGAAAGGAGACCTTCATTCTTCTCTCTCTCGCTTCTCGCTTCTGCTCGTTCGCGCATAAAAGGGGGGGGGGATGCTCGCGGGGCGGGCTGAGCCAATGAGTGTGTGTGTGTGTGTGGGTGTTGTGATGTGTGTGTGGTTGTCGTGTGTGTGTGTGTGTGTGTAGTGATGTGTGTGTGTGTGTAGTTGTGTGGTCGTGCGCAGCAGTGATTGGGGTGGGTTTGAGATGTGAGATGAGGTGAAGCTGACGTTGACAGGGCGTGAAAGGAGGATCGAAGAGCGACAAGAATGAAGGGAAGCCGACAGATACAGTAGAAGGAGAGGGAGAGAGAGAGAGAAGAGAGGACAGGCATGAAAGAAAGAAAGAAAGAAAAAGAAAGGAAAGAAGAAGAAGAGAACAACGAAAGAAAGAAAATGTAAGAAAGAAAGAAGAAAGAAGAAAGAGGAAAAAAGGCAATCAGGAGATCCTATTTGACAGGACAGTCTGCAGAGCTAGTGAGTAGTAGCTAGAAAGGCACTTTGCACCTGCAGCTTTGGACCCTCTCATGTCCACCACACACAAGAGCCTACGACACACACAAACACACCAACACCACACACACACCACACACACACACACACAGAACAACCAACGACACAACACACAACCACACACACACCACACCCCACACCCACTACACACAAGGGGGGCACCAACCTCCGGAACATGAAGGCCCCTGTATTAAAGACAAAAGTAGCTTCTTTACTATGGGGCAAACTTATTTCCCCTACACACACACAACACACACACCGCGCGCCCAAAATGCTTGGCGCAGCTGCGGTGTCGCACAACACACACCATCAGCACACACTCACACGGGGTCAAGACAGAACGCAACTTAGACCGCTCACGAACACAATGCCCATAATGTTAGGACAATGAAGGAATTGTCATGGTCTTGTAAAACACTTGTATCTGAGTGTTCCCGGAGTCCAGGGTGGTGGGGGGGCAGAAGTCAAGGTCAAGTCAAAGTGAGGTTGGTGGTGGGTATTGGTCCATTTTCTTTACATGTGAAGCACTGGTCATACAAAGAATTTGAAAATTACAGTTTCTTGCCTTTCCCATACAGACATAGAGCTAATTAAGGTAAGGACATAGACACATATAAGGACATAGAGACCAGATACTTGATACATGGACTTAAGACAGTATGGCACGAGACCAAGTTGCTCATACAGACATTTAAAAGTGCAAGACTGGACAACAGAAAGACTTGTAGAGGCACATACATTAAGAGGGTAGTGTTGTATTGTGCTTTTCCTAAAAAAAGTCGCTTTAGAGGCGTTCTGTAACATGGTAATAGTAGCATTTTGAAAGAAACTAAAATAGAAAAAAGGTCTGTCAAAGTACACCAGCAGCAGTGTGTGTGTGTGTGTGTGTGTGTTGTGTTGTGTGTGTTGTGTGTGATTGGTGATGTGTTTTAGCTGCAGTGTAGAAGGTGCGGTGTTTGCGTCTGAGAGTGTGTTGTTGAAAACTAACAGTCGTGTGTCTTGTGTGTGTAGTGTGTGTGTGGTGTGTGTGTGGTGTGTGTGTGTAAGTGTGTAGGGTGTGTGTGGTGTGTGTGTGTGTGTGGTTTGAGTTGTGGGGAATCAAGGTGTGGGTGTATGTTTGGGTTTTAGGTGAGCAGAAAGTGCAGTGTGCTTGTGTGTGTGTTTGTGTGTGTGTGTGTGTGTGTGTGTGTGTGTGTGTGTGTGTGTGTGCATGTTTTGAGTTAGTGCAGGTATGAAAGTTCAGTCACAAGTATAGTAGTGCAGGTTGGAATGTTCAGTCGCAGATATGGTGGTGGGGTATGGGGGGGGGGGTTGTCAGTGGCCTTGCTGGCTAGAGGCTGAACAAGTGGGGGGGGGGGGGGGGGTTGTCAGTGGACTTGCTGGGCTAGAGGCTGACAGTGGAGGGAGAGTGGGTTGAGTGTTCAGCATCTTGATCGCTTGGGTGCATTGTGCGTGCTCGCCAGCCGGGTGGTACGGGAACGGAGGCGCCTGTACCTCTTTCCAGAGGGCAGGAGGCTGAACAGTTTGTGTGCAGGGTGGCTTGTGTCTTTGATGATCATCAGTGCTTTTCCCCGGGTGAAGGCGTGTGGTGTAAATGTCCTGCAGGGAGGGAGTGGTACTCCAATGATCTTCTTCGCTGTGTTTCACAACACGCTGGAGTGTCTTCCTGTTTTTCTCCGTGCAGCTTCCTCCCCACACTGTGATGCAGTTGGACACGACGCTCTCTATGGTTCCTCTGTAGAATGTTGTCATGATGGAGGGGTGTAGCACTTGCCTTCTTTAGTTTGCGCAGGAAGTAGAGACGCTGATGGGCCTTCTTCGCCAGTGATGTAGTGTTGGTGGTCCAAGAGAGGTCGTCGCTGATGTGCACTCCAAGGAACTTGGTGCTGCTCACCTGTCTCCACAGCATCGCCGTCGATGGTCAGTGGTGGCAGTTGTTTTTGGACCCTTTGGAAAGTTGTACAACAATCTCCTTGGTCTTTGTTGACATTCAGCAGGAGGTTGTTGTCTTTGCACCATCTGGCCAGCAGGTCTACTTCTTCTCTGTAGTGAGTCTCATCGCCCTTGGTGATGAGGCCCACCAGTGTTGTATCATCATCCGCAAACTTCACTAGATGGTTAGTTGCTGTGGGTCGTTGTGCAGTAGTGTGTCAGAAGCGTGAACAGCAGGGGGCTGAGAACACAACCTTGCGGAGCCCCCGTGCTCAGGGTCAGGGTGCTCGAGGTGTTGTTCCCTACCCGTACTGCTTGTTGTCTTTGCATCAGGAAGTCCAGCAGCCAGTTGCAGAGGGAGGTGCTGAAACCTAGTTTGTCCAGTTTTCTGATGAGTTGTTGTGGTATTATGGTATTGAATGCTGAACTGAAGTCAATGAACAGCCTTCTCACTTATGAGTCTTTATTGTCCAAGTGGGTGAGGGCTGGAATGGAGGGCAGAGCAAATTGCATCCTCCGTGGATCGCTTGGCTCGGTATGCGAACTGGTAGGGGTCTAGGTGGGGGGTAGGGTGGCTTTGATGTGTGACCAAAGGACTAGCCGTTCGAAGCACTTGCCCCTGTATTAATGGGGCGTCAGTGCTACAGGACGGGAGTTCATTGAAGCATGGATGGTGATGATTTCTTCGTCGCAAAACAGGATAATGAATGGTAGCAGCTTTGAAGAAGATGGAATGGGATGACTGCTTGCCTCCAGAGAGATGTTAAAGATGTCTGTGAAGACATCCTTCAGCTCTTCTCGCACAAGCCTGGTTCAAACACTCGGCCTGGTATGTTTGTTCTGGGGCCAGCTGCTTTGCGTGGGTTTGATGGTGGCCCAGTGTCCCGACTCCTTAACAAACTGGCAAGGACGGTAAAGGGGTTGATCATGGGAGGGGAGGGGGAGTTTTCTTCTGGTGGGGGAGTTGTTTCCAGTTTTGTGCTTCAAAGCGGGCGGAAAAAGAAACTGTTCACAGGAGGAATTCCGTTTAGATGCATCCGAGAGGTGGTTGTGTGTCAACAGCGTTCCGTGGTGACAGGGCTTATAAGTCCGTGTATGGGCCTGTAAATGCCCTGCCAACAGGCCTACTGTGGCATCAACCATCATGCGGTGTCCTTTGAAGTGTGTTGTTATTTTGTCCTGGAGTGATTCCGTTTTTGTTGCTTGTCCCTGATGGCCCCCTGGGACAGTGTTATGCCCTTGCCTGTCGTTTAGGCCGAAGCTAACGTCTCCTCGCTCTGAAAGCGCTTTGTCTCTGGCCATCAGCAGTCGGTTGAAGCGTCTCGCTGTGAACCATGGTCTTTCTGGTTGGCCCTGGTAGTGAGTGTGTGGATTGTGTTGATTTTATTTCTCTGTAACATCATCGATGCATTTTGTGATGTAGGGAGGTCTCACGGGGTCTGGGTTGTGTACTCCTCAATGTCAATTGTGATTGTCTGTGGTGGCAGTTAGTTTTGAAAATGGTCCCAGTCTGGTGGGTTTCAAAGCAGTTCCTGAAGTCGTGAGATGGGCTCCGCTCAGCGCCATTTTCTCACAATCGTTTCTGAAAACTGGTTTGGTGAGTTGTTGGCCGGGTTTTTTGTGGGCTGGTGAGCTGGCAGTAGCAGAATTGTCCGTGTGGTTCTGATGATCCAATTGTGGGGAGATGGGCTTTGCCTTGTATGCTCTCTTCGTGATTTGTGTAAACGAGAAGGTCCAGGGGGTTATTTGTTCTCTGTGTGTTGGGAAGTTTTGACAATGGTTGATGAAAATTTTTTGGAAGTACTGATTTTTGAGATATTTCCACGTGGGTTGAAACAAATTCCCCCAGTACCAACTGTGAAGGGCCATCAATGGGGTGTGCATCTTGTTGTTCACCTGATGGGCCCCGATGGCAGCTCGATTTCACAGATGCCTCGCACTAAATTTGACAACGCCACTTGTTTGCTTGCTGGGTGGGACAAGGTAGACGCGACTAATTAGGATAGCGATATTTCATCTGGGTAGATAGAAGGGTCGGCACTTGACATATTCATGAAACTCCACTCGTGTGGTGGTGTTGTGTGTGTTGTGTGTGTATGTGTGTGTGTGTGTAGTGTAGTGTGTTTGTGTGTGTAGTGTGTGTGTGTGTGTGGATGTGTGTGTTCCATGGCGTGTTGGTTGTCTGTAAAACTTGTATCTGAGTGTTCACCGTAGTCTGAGGTGGGTAGTGGGTGAGTTTTTGAGCGACGTGTGTGTGTGTGTGTGTGTGTGTGTGTGATGTGTAGTGTAGGTGGTGCAAGTGTGTGTGGTGTGTGTGGAGTGTTGGGTGGGATCTTGCGTGTGTGTGGGATGTGGTGATGTGGTGTGTCGTTGTGGTGGTGGTGTGTGTGATGTGTGTCGGCGTGGTTGTGTCGTGCGTGTGTGATGTGTAGAATCGAGGAGTGCGTTGCTGGGGAGCTTGCCGGTGCGCGTGTAGTGGTGGGATTAGGAGTAGGGATGCGGAACAGAACATCCAAATACGTATCAGACAGCTGGAAGCATCTCAAGGTGATGAGAGAACGAGGGACTGTTCACTGTAGGTTTGTGTGTGGTGTAGTGTGTATGTGGTGCGGGTTGCGCGCTGGAGGCGTTCTGGTGTGTGTGTGCATCGTGTTTGTGGTAGTGGATGGTTGTGCGCGTCTGTGTGTCTGTGTTGTGGTTGTGTGTAGTGGGGGGGGGGGTGTGTTTACTGTATTAATTGGTGTGCTTGTATGTTTTTGGATGCATGCAGATACATACTGACATGTGGCAATACTTCATGTTACAGTCTGTCTACAAACCAGTGGAAATAAACAGTATTAATTTGTGCGTCTGTGTTTTCCACTGTATGTGTGCATCTACGTACACACATGTGAGCAATTTCATTTGTGTGTGTGTGTGTGTGTGTGTCGTGTGTGTGTTTGTGTTGTGTGTTGTGTATTACTCCAGGTGTGTGTGTGTGTGTGTGTGGTGTGTGTGTGTGTGTGTGTGTAAGTGTGCGTGTGCGGTGTGCGTGGGTGCGTTGTGTGCGCATTGAGTGCGCATGTGCGTGTGTGTGTGAGCTAACGTTTGGTCCATGGGGTTGTCTTCCTGGCTGGTGCATATGCTCACTCTCTCCTTAACATACCCCCTCACATTCTCACAGTCAGTCTCCCTGTCTGTCTATCACTTGTTTCAGTCCCTCTCTCTCTCTCTCTCTCTCTCTCTCTCTCTCTCTCTCCCTCTCTCTCTCTCTCACATTCCTGATTTTAGTCTATACTTCTTACTCTTTTCACACTTGCCAAGGAATTAAGTTTCTCACTCACTCTCTCACCTAATCACTCATTCAGTCTTACGGTACCCATCCATTTGTCAGGTTGACGCAAGCCGTACCAACACATTCAATTCATTTTCAATGAAATGCAGCATATCGTTGTTACCGGATTCGCAATGCATGTTGGGATTCCGGCACGGCGAGCGTGGGTCCGGTGGCACGTCAAAAAGTTTTGCTCTCCTGAAAGTTATGCAAATTAGCAGCGGCTGACGGACTGCGTTACCCAATGACTGTTGAGCACATGAAGATGTCCCATGATACCTGTGGTCATCATGAAGGTGCATTTCCCTCGGTAAAAGTAGATTTTTGACATCTGTCGAACTTTTGGATGTACAAAAATATAGACTACAAGCATGTATGTTGCATGTGCTTATGATGCCTGGGTTCAATGATTATGTTCGATTTCGACCATAAGCATAAACAAACACGAGGCTAAGCTGTGTGTGAAAAAAACACGTGCCGAGTTCGTAAGAGCATTTTGAACTGTAATTTAGGGGCAGTTGGTTTGCTATATGGATAAAAAACGGCTAGAAATGTAGGCTAGAAAATTGAGGATACTTCTGTATATATCTCCCGGGCCACGCGAGCTGTAGTAGCAGTGCGTCGACACTGGGACATCCAGTACGTCGAGCTGCTATAACGTAACATTATAGTGGATCTCTAGCCTTACTCTTTGTCTCTCTCTCAATCTTACTCACCCCACTCTCACTGATTTTTATTCTAAGTAAATCTCTCTCTCCCTATCTCTTTCTCTCTCTCACTCTCTCTCTCTCTCTCTCATCCTCTCCGTACTCTCTCTCATCTCTATGCGTCATCCATACCTGCCTCCATTATAGGTTTCCTTCATACTTCTCCTCTGACCGAGACGAAAAAATAATATTTTACATTTCTCCGCGGAACCGGCACTGTCATTTAAAAAACTATGATGCATGCGACTTCTGCCCGATGGCTGCTCTCTAAACACTGTCACGAAAAATCTCGACCCACAGGGGGACGGGTCCACCAATCGCTCCGTTCGGAGTGGAGACGGAAAAATGCATTAATACCGCACAATTGTCACTGCATTTACATGTTTACTGTACAGTACATCACAGCTCAGTCTGCATCAACCCTCCCCCCCCCAGCATCCACCACCGCACCGATCACACCAGCACCACCACCACCACACCACCACCATCCCTTTTCCTATTGAAGCCTGTTGCTCTGCTGCTGAACCCAAGCAACGGGGGCCCTTGGGCGCGGAGGTACGGAGTCTCCTGAGACATAACAAAAACCTGTCAATGGCGCAACATCGGGGACATGGAGATGAAACGAAAAGAAGCGGAGGCGAGTGTCGAACAAAACGAGCCTCTGAACGAAAGCTTGGGACCAAAGTGGTGCTGCTGCTGGACTGTGGGGAAACGTTTTTTGAAATAACAGCATTAAAATATAAATAGGATGCTGAAACGTATATGTTATATGTGTATACTGCATATGTGTGTATATAAGAGTGACAAGCCTGTTGGAAAAAACACACAGTCATCATTGCAATGCAGCCTTCAGAGGGGTAGTCCTGCTGTTGCGTCTTCTCACAAGGCTCCGCAGGAAAAAGGGGGTCACTGTGTTTATGAAACCTTCTATGTTGTTACTTGTGCACCACGCATTAAATATACATTTGCCACAGAGATGTTGAAGAAAGTGTATGAAAGTGGGCTAAAGAAAGAATGTATTGTTTCACAATACAGACCTGCACAACGGGAAGTCACCACATCGCAGCATTGTCCAGTAAAGTAGAGAGAGAGGAGAGTTCAGTTGTAGCGAGGGCTGGTGGGGGGACATGGACGAAAGGCCTACAAACTGTGAGGAAAAACGTTTCAACAGATGATTGAAAACACCCTGCATGGGGCATTAAAACAAAAATGATTTTGGTTTCCCGGTTGTCTGTACCGGCCCCTGTCATTTATTGTGGTAACCCCCGCAAAACATTTTTTTTATTTTAGTTTTTGGTTTATCCCCTCCCCACCAGAAAATAGCAAATGCATGTTGTGTATGGTTATTCATATCGACAAGATACAACGCTTATCTTCATTCTCATTAACTTGGATATCTGTTGCTATTCTCCCATACTATCCGACACGTAAAAAAAACCCTAACTGACCCATGGACCTAACGCTTACAACCCAACCGGAAACAATTTTATTATTCTTAGGTCCGAATGCTTTTAAAGCACAAGTGGATTTTCAAGTTTCAAAACCTCCAAAAAGAAAAAGCAGTTTTCAATTGAACAACATAGTAGTCTAGTTAGACTGAAAACATTTTTTGAGTGAGAAGCTGCTGGTTTGCAGTTTTGTGCGAGTAGTGGTTGGATTGTTGTGCTCAGTTTTTGCCAAAAGAAAAAACGACAGCAAGTGTGGAATGTTGTGGGTAAGCAATTGAAAAAAGATTGCTGTTGCCCACTATAATAGTGTATGGAAGGCCGCTTTAAACATTGACAAAGGAAGGTACGGGTGGAAGTGGGGGTCGCTGGGGTACACCCGAGAGTCTCCTGTATTGTACACAGGAAGAAACCCTTGAGGTATTTCCCTCTAGGTACAGTGGCAGTACGGCGGTGGCTGGGTTGGGATTGATAATATCACCACGGGCTTTTTTTTCACTTAAAGGTACGCTTGTGTGAGATTTTTAAGTTGCTCTTATTTCCAGGATTCATGCTACCCATTCACCTAATGTTTCCTTTTTAATGAATACTTACCTACCACGACATTCAAGTATTCATATTATGGCTGGAAAAAATGTTATTTTCATTTAATTCATGAAAAGGGGGATCTTCTCCATGGTCCGCCATTTTTGAATTTCCACAAATAGCCATTTTTAGTATGCTAGGATGAAAATGACTGTACATTTTTTTTGGGGCCATATTAGAAATATATAAGTTTATCTAATTAGTAAACTTTCATGAAAAGATAGGCAACCCCAGTTTTCAATGAGCAGCATACTGTGTGTGTCATCCTTTTTTGCATAACATCATTTCCTGACAGTGTACCTTTAAATGCACCTCTCACAAATACAACCTGTTTTTTTGTTACTAAATCCTGTTTGATCTCAGTCCACTGGCTATAGATCGGACCACTGGGTTGCGCCCCCTTTTCTAACCTAGTTGGGGCAAGGCATTAAGAAAAAAAAACACCATGTCGGCCCCTGAGGACCGTCGGGCCCACTGGGAAAACGCCCTGTATGCCAGATCTACACCATCTCACCCCCTTGACAGTCCCATCCCTGAAGTACAGTACAGCCACAGGCACAGCCCAGGCGGAGTCAATGACTGTAAGCCCATAGCCGGGGACGACACATAGGCTAGGAAGGGAGGGAGGAATGGGTTGCTATCGGCAGGGGAGAGGAGTGAAAAGGTGAGGCATTCAACGGAGCATCAAGGAGTGATAGTATCGGCACCCACCCCTCCTTTATCCCCAGCCAGCAAGACATAGTAGCTGCTCGTCACGAGCCTCGCACCTGCCTGCTGCCGACGCGCTTTCCTCCACTCGTGCACAAATACCTTTGTTATCCCGATAGTTCATCCCCCTCAGTCAGGAGTCAGGGCACAGGTGGGAAGCAGATAAATGGTTCACTACTTTCCGCTCTATTTCTTCCCTCCCTCCCTCCCTCCATCCCTCCCGACATCTCTTCTTTCTTTCTGTCCATCTCTCATTAGTTCTCTCTCTCTCTCTCTCTTCTCTCTCTCTCCTAGGACTCCTGACCGCCTCCTCTTTCCCTCCTTTCTTCTGCTCCTCCACTTTTACTCCTCCTGTTTCAGTACCACCGTTGTTTTTCTTTTCTAGCTTTCTACCCACCCCTACTAAGCCCCCCACCATCACCACTACTGCCACCACCACCAGCAGTGACCCCTGCAGGGGTTGAATTGCTGACCCCATTCAGGCTGCGTCTGTCGGGCCTGGGCCACGGAGGAAGCCTGGAGCATTCCAGCATTCAAGAGCTAGCATGATGGAGAGAGAGTGAGAGAGTTAAAGGGAGAGAAGAGTCAGGGGAGAAAAAGGACAGACAGGGGAGAGGTGAGAGGAAGGGAGTCGAAGGGAGGTCGAGGAGGAAAGAGAGGGGGGGGGAAGAGAAAGAGGGGGTGGGGGAAGAGAGTTTAAGGGAACGGAGAAGAGTCCAGGGGGAATGATGACGTGTTAGCAGAAAGGGGAGATTGTGGGGAGAGAGAGTGAGAGTGAGAGGAGTAGAGAGATGAGAGAGAGGAGACCCGAGAGGGGAGAGAGAGAGAGAGTTCATTTCCAGCGCCTCACTCCCATCAACACATACTATTTTTATGCATCCTGTTTGAGTTACTACTACCTCCCCGTTCAGCGCCGTGCTGTCATGGACCGCAAGCCGTAAATGTTCTGGTTGTGTAATATAACTCAGTGTCTCCTGTCACACCTAATTGACAAAGGACAAGCTGAGAGCAATTAGTGGCCGTGAAAACAGTGATTATGGGTGGAAACAAAGTAATGTCACTGTGTGTGTCCCGCAGATAATGCTGAATTAGAAATTGTGATTAGTATGCTTGATTTTATTGTTATTTGTTTTACGTCAAGCTATGGCCTGAGGGCCCAAAGGGCCTTAGTGTTTCAAGGAGCGTACTCTGCTGACAGATTTTTGTGCCTTATTATGACTATACTAGATGCCTCATAAGTGCACATAATCTGTCCAGACACAGAAAACTCAAAATGCCTCTTTTTCCCACATGCCTTTTCCACTTGCCACTGCCACAACGTTTTCTGATAGGCCTACATCTTGCCACAGCGTGACTCAGGCCACCACTTTTTGCTTCTCGAATAGGCACGACACGCTCAATCGTTGAAGCAAAAGAAGGCAGCCAAGTTGCGCTGTGTCGAGCTGTAGGGCCTTTCAGAAAAACCAGCAGTGGAAAAGAGGCAAAAGTTAACGTTTTCCTGCAGTGGCAAAAATTTTATAGCAACTTGCAGACATCCTATGGGCAAGTTTGCTGTATACCAATACGGAAATAGCCCAGTTTTTGTGGTGTAGTGTATTTCACTTGCCACAGAGATGTTGTAATAGTGTATTCATGATTGCTTTTTTAATGCAAGTAAAAAGTGATCATTTCCAATAGTGTGGAAAGTGTCCGCTACAAAACCAGGGAGGCCAACAGGGAGGGGGGGACAAAGGGGTCAGCTGTCCCAGGGCCAAGGTCACTGGGGGCCCCAAAGTTAGGTTTTCAATAATTTGTATGTATTGGGTAGGGGGGGGGGGGCCTTTCTGAATAACTCTTTGTCATGGTCCCAGCACAAGCTGTTCAGCGGCCCTGGCTACAACCTATCAAGTCCCTTCACTTACTTCCCTCCCTCCCTCCCTCCCACTCTTTTCTCTCTATTTCTCTCTCCTTCATCTCCCCCCTCCCTCCCTCTCCCTTCATCAAGACGTACGGGGCCTCGGGTGAGCTTCTTGCTAATCTCAAGTAAAAACAAAAACCCACTAGCGGAGGACCAGCGACACCAACACATGAACACACACAACACACACAACCACACACACACACACACACACACACACACACACACACACACAACAACACGACACAAACCACACACACACACACCCACACCGGTACAACAAAATACACACACACCACACAACACACACACACACACAACACACACACACCACACAACCACACACAACCAACACAACACACACACACACCACCACACCCACACACACACTCACCACACACACATACACACACACACACCACCACACAAACAACACACACCACAACACACACACAACCACTCAACCACACACACACACAACACACACAACACACCACACACACACACTCACACAACACACAACCCTTTCACCCCTCATCTGCCACCCGTCACCCCAAGCCAGTTCAGCTTGGGTCTCTCTAATGAAGTCATGCTTGTGTGGGTTACCACAGAACGAGCCCCACTGCCTTTGAGGTGGGCAGGGCATCATCTTGTCCACTCGGTTCTTGCATTTCACATCCTGAGAGGGCCTAATGGCAGGGCCTAATGGCAAGGACGGCCTAAACGTTCGTTGTTGGGTGTATATACTTAGTGTGTGTGTGCATGCGTGTTGTGGGTGTGGTGTGGTTGTGTGTGTGTGTGTGTTGTGTGTGGTGTGTGGGGTGTGTGTGTGTGTGTGTGTGTGTGTGTGTTGTGTGTGTGTGTGTGTTGGTGTTTCTCACATGCTGGTGGGTTCCAAG
>NW_026944654.1:0-12941 GCF_034702125.1 Engraulis encrasicolus
AAAAGGGGGCCCATGGGGAAATCGGGAACCAAAAATTTAAAAATTTTTTCCCCGGCCCCCCCGGGTCCCAAAAAAGGTAAAAAGGGGCCAAAAAAATTACAAGGGTCCCTTTTTCGGAATGGAAAAATTAAATTTTTAATTCCCAAATTAAAAAAAAAAAAAATAAATGAAAAAAGCCCAAACGGAAAAAACAAAAAAAGAATAAAGAAAAAGGGACCCAAATTACAAGGGGCCCAGGGAAGGATAAAAAAAAAACAAAAATAAAACAACCCAATAAAAGGCCCCCAACCGCCCCCAAAAAAGCCATTAAAAAACAGAAAAATGGGACCCCTTCAGGGTCCCCATTTGGGAAGTGAATCATGGTTTTCAATTATCAACTCCCCCAAAAGGACAAAATTTTTTGAAAAGTTAAAAAGCCCATTTTAAATTCGTCAAATTTCAGGCCCCGGTCAAAAAGGCCCCCAAACGGCAATTTAAAAAAAAACCATTTGAAAATTCCTAAGTCCTGACAAAAAGGCCCTTTCTGACTTTGGGACTAAAAGATGGGCCCCCTTGAAAATTGTTCCTTTTGTAGGTTTCCTCAAAGTCAAAAAGGCCCCATTTGGATTTCCCAAATTACAATGGGTTTCCCATTTGTAGAATTTTTTAATTAAAGAAATTACAATTTAAAAAACCTTAAATGAAAAAAATTTTCCCAAAAAGTCACCCCAAAAATCACTTTTCACAGTTTAAAATGGGCCCAAATTGGGGCCCCAATTTTTTGGGAAATTTTTAATAATGTGTTTAAAAAATAACAAATATTTCAAACGACAAATTTCCAAACCGCCCAAAACATCAAATAGAACAAACGTTAAAATGGGACCAAAAATTAAAATTGGTAAAATTTGGGGAATTGTAAAAAAAAAATGTGTAATTAAATTTAAAGAAAACATACCAACTAAAAATGTTTTTGTTCAAAACGCATTTTAAAAGCCCAATTTTCAAACTTCTCTTTTTTAGGGGCCCCGTGTCAAAAAGGACCCAAAGGCTTTTAAAAAGCCCTTTTTTAAATCGTTTTTTCGTCACGACGGCCTTTCTGACTTTTGGGCGTTTGGGTGGCCCTTGCTTTTGTTTTTTTTGGTTTAATGTAAAATGGCCCTTTGGGAGGCCCTTTCAATGGGTCCTTTTTGTCTGAGAATTGTAATTAAATGGAAAAAATTACAATGAAAAAAAATAACAACTTTTCCTTTCAAAAACTGAAAAAAATTTTTTGTTAAAAATAAAAAACCCACATTTCAAAAATGGGACCCATTAACCCCCAGGTTTAAAAAAAAAAAATTTTTGGGACCAAATTACAATTGGGCCCTTTGTCTGAGAATGTTATTAAAATGGTAAAACAATGTGTAAAAAAATCCTCAACTGACAAAATTTTCCCAACCGCCACACATAAAATGCACTTACACTTTTAAAAATGGGCCAAAATTTTCATTGGGTCCCTTTGTCTGGAATGTTTTTTAAATGTGTAATTAAATTGTAACAACATACCTAACTGAAAAAATTTCCCCCCGTCACACACATCAAAATAGACTTTACACGTTTACAAGGGGCCCAAATTACAATGGGCCCATTTGTCTGGAATGTGTAATTCATGTGTAATTACAATGTAGTACAACATAGAAAAAGAAAAAAAGTTTTTTCAAAACTTAAAAAAGCCCTTTTGTCAAGTCCAAATTTTCCGGGCCCCCCGTGTAAAAAAGGCCCCCAAAACGGCATAAAAAAGCCCATTGTCAAATTTTTCCTTTAATGTCAGGAAAAAGGGACCTTTCGATTTTTGGGACGAATGAGGGCCCGATTGACAATTTGTTCCTTTTTTTCAGGGTTTAAAATGTCAAAAACGGTTCCATTTGGAGGTCCCAAATTACAATTGGGTCCCATTTTTTGAAAATTTTTGTGTAAATTAAATTGAAAAAATTAAAAAAAGCCCCAAGTAACAACCATCCCCGTAAAAGGGCCCAAAAAAGGGGTAAAAAACGGTTTTTAAAAAAAAAACCATCAAAAAAATTTAAAGCAAAAATTAAAAAACAAAAAGTTTAAAAATGGGCCAAATTAAAATTTGGGCCCCATTTGTCGGGAAATGTGAATTAAAATGTGTAATTCAAAATAACAACATACCTCAACGAAAAAAGGGGGTTCCCAACCGTCACAACATCAAAATACCCCAAAACACATTTTACAATGGACCAAATTAAAATGGGCCCATTTGTTGAGAGTGTAATTAAAATGGAATTCAATTGAAACAACTAGAAACGAAAAAAATGTTTTTGTTAAACATTTAAAAACCCTTTGTCAATTTTTCCTAATTTCGGGGCCCCCCGTGAAAAAAGGCCCAAAAACGGCAAAAAAAAAAAACCCCTTTTTGTAAATCGTTCTCTAATGCCCACGAAAAAAGGGGGACCTTCGACTTTTGGATAAATTTGGGGCCCCGATTAAAAATTTGTTCTGTTTGTCATGGTTCTCAAGTCAAAACGGCCCATTTGGAGGCCCAAATTAAAATTGGGGCCCCATTGTCAAATGTGAAATTTAAAAAAACAGTAGTAACAACATCCTAACTGAAAAATGTTCCCAAAAACCGCCCCCCCAAAATGACTTACACAGTTTAAAAAGGGACCAAATTAAAATTGGGCCCCATTTGTCTGAGAATGTGAAATTTACATGTGATTACTTTGTATAAAAACATCCTAAATGACAAAATTTTCCCAAAACGTAAACACACAAAATAGCACATTACACAGTTTAAAAGGGCCCAAATTTAAAATTGGGTCCCTTTGTCTGGAAGGAAATTAAAATGGAAATTAAAATTTTATAAAACATACCTCAACTGAAAAAGGCCCAAAACCGTCAACACATCAAAATAGACATTACACGTTTAAAAAATGGGACCAATTAAAATTTGGGTCCATTTTTTGGGAAAATGGAAAAACAAGGTAATTACAAGTATAAAAAACATCGTAAATGAAAAAAATGTTTTTGTTAAAAACAGTTAAAAACCCATTTGTCAAAAGTTCCAATTTTCGGGGCCCCCCGTGTCAAAAAGGCCCCAAACGGAAATTAAAAAACCCCATTTTAAAAACGTTTCTATGCACTGAAAAAAAGGGACCTTTGATTTTTGGGACTGAATAGGGGGGCCCGTTTGAAATTTGTTCTTTTTTCCCGGGTTTCCAAAATGTCAAAACGGCCCCATTTGGAGGGTCCCAAAATTTTACAATTGGGTCCCATTTGCTTGGAATGTTAATTAAAATGGGAAATTACAATGTGTAACAAAAATCCTCAACTGAAAAAATGCCCCCAAACCTCACACACATCAAAAAATTTAGGGCCATTTACCTTTAAACAAATGGGCCCCCCAAAAAATTTACAATGGGTTCCATTTTTGGGGTGTTTAAATGGTTTAAATTCCCCAACGTTTTTTTAAAAATTAAAAAGTTTGTAACCCTTTTTCAAAAAAACCCAAACCCCTTAAAAAAATTTTTTCCCCAGTCACAAAAAAATTTCAAAATTTAGGCCCATTACAATTTTTTGGACAAAAAAAGGGGACCCAATTAAAATTGGGTCCCATTTGTTGGAAGGAAAATTAAATGTGTAATTAAAATTAGTAACAACTCCTAAAATGAAAAAAAGGTCCCAACGTCCCACAAAAAAATAGCACTTTACACATTTTACAAATGGGACAAATTTTCCCAATTGGGTCCCTTTTGTCGAAATGGTAAAAAGTGAAATTAAATTAGAAAAAACCCTAACTGCCCAAAGTTCCCAACCGTCCACCTCAAAAAAGCACTTACACTTTTAAAAGGGACCAAATTACAAGGGGGTCCATTTGTCTGGAATGGTAATTAAAATGTTTAATTACAAATGTAAAAAACATACTAAAACTGACAAAATGTTTTTGTTCAAAACCAGGTTTTAAAAAGCCCATTTTCAAACGTTCTTAATTTCAGGGCCCCGTGTCAAAAAGGACCCAAAGGGCAAAAAAAAAGCCATTTGTAAAATCTTCTCTAATGCACTGAAAAAGGGCCCTTTTCGACTTTTGGGATGTTTGAGGGCCCCCGATGACAATTTTTTCCGTTTGTCATGGTTTAAAAAGTAAAAAGGCCCCTTTGGAGGCCCCAAAAAATTACAATTGGGCCCCTTTTGGGAAAAGTGTAAAAAAAGTGTAATTAAAATTGTAAAAAACCCCCCTCAATAAAAAAATTTTCCCCAACCGCCACACATCAAAAAGCACATTACAAGTTTAAAAGGGGACCAAATTTTAAAATTGGGCCCATTTGTTTTGGAGGAAACTGAAATTTACAATTGAAAAAATCCCAATTTTTTTTTAAAAGTAATAACAACATTTTTTCCCCCTTTTTTCAACCCCCTTTGGGGAAAAAAAACCAAAAAAAATTTTCCCAACCGCCCCAAACCCACAAAACAAAAAAGCACTTTACACATTTTACAAAGGGCCCAAAATTACAATTTGGGTCCTTTTTGCGGGAAAATTGAAATTTTAAAAAGGTAATTAAAATTAGTAAAAACTACCCAACTAAAAAAAACCCCAACCGTCACAACATCAAAATAGCACTTTACACTTTTTAAAAATGGGACAAAATAAAATTGGGGGTCCTTTGTCTGAAAATGTGTAATTAAAAGGGTTAATTAAAATGTATAAAAATAGTAAATGACAATTTTTTTTTTCAAAAGGTTTTAAAAACCCTTTGTCAATCGTTTCCTTTTCGGGCCCCCGTGTAAAAAAAGGCCCCCAAAGGCATTAAAAAAAAGCCCATTTTCAACGTTCTTAAGTCTGACAAAAGGGACCTTTTGACTTTTGGGATAAATTAGGGCCGATTGAAAATGGTTCTTTTTGTCGGTTCTCAAATGAAAAAACGGCCCATTTGGAGGCCCCAATTCAATTGGGTCCCTTTTGTCTGAAATGTGAAATTAAAAATGTTAATTAAAGTAGTAACAAATACCTAAAATGAAAAAAGTTCCAAACCGTCAACCATCAAAATGCACTTAACAGTTTACAAAGGGGCCCCAAATTACAATTGGGCCCCTTTTGTTGAAATTGTAATTCACAGTGTAATTCAAAGTGTCAACTACCCAAAACAAAAAAATTTCCAACCGTACCACATCAAAAAAAGCACATTACACGTTTACAAATGGGCCCAAATTAAAATTTGGGCCCCTTTTGTCGGAATGTTAATTAAAATGTGAAATTTACAATTTAGTAACAAAAAACCCTAAATGAAAAAAAGGGCCCCAACCGTCCCAAACATCAAATGCAATTACCCTTTTAAAAATGGGCCCAAAATTTAAATGGGTCCCTTTTGTTGGATGTGTAATTACAATGTTTACAATGTAGAAAAACAAAATAAACTCCCCAAATGTTTGTTCCCAAAAAGCAGTTAAAAAACCCCATTTGTCAAACTTTCCTAATTCAGGGCCCCCTGTCAAAAAGGCCAAACGGCATTTAAAAAAAAAGCCATTGTCAAACTTTTAATGTCACTGAAAAGGGGGCCTTTTGATTTTGGGGGATGATTCTGGCCCGTTTGACAATTTTTTCCCTGTTTGTCATGGTTTAAATGTAAAAAGGCCCCTTTTGGGGGGTCCCAAATTTACATTGGGTCCTTTGGGGGGAAAATGTGTAATTAAATGTGAATTACAATGTAGTAAAATACCTCAACGACAAAATTTTCCCAACCGTACAAAAAAAGCACATTACACAGTTTACAAAGGGAAAAAATTAAAATTTTGGGCCCCATTTGTTGAAGTGAAATTACAAGTGTAATTAAAATGTATAACAAAAAAACTCAACTGAAAAAATTTCCCAAACCGTCCACCATAAAAAAAGCACTTACACAGTTTAAAAATGGGACCAATTAAATGGGCCCCCATTTGTCTTAAATGGAAATTTAAAGTTAATTACAATTGTAAAACAATCACCTGAAAAAAGGGGTTCCCCAACCGTCAACACATAAAAAGCCATTAACAGTTACAAATGGAAAAATTAAAAATTTGGGTCCCTTTTTCGGGGAAATGTAATTACAATGTTAATTACAATGTAGAAAAACCTAAAAAAATCAAATTTTTTTTGTTCAAAACCCCAGAAAAACCCCTTTTGTCAAACTTCTTAATTTCGGGCCCCCCGGTCAAAAAGGACCCAAAGGCATTTAAAAAAAAACCCTTTTGTCAAAATGTTTTCTAATGTCACTGACAAAAGGCCCTTTTTGACTTTGGGACTGAATAGAGGGCCCGTTGCAATTTTTTCCTGTTTGTCATTGGTCTCAAAAATGCCCCAAAAAACGTTCCAATTTGGAGGTCCAAAAAATTAAAATTGGGTCCCATTTGTTGAGAGGAAATTTAAAATGGTAATTAAAATGTAGAACAAATACCTCAATGAAAAAAATTTTCCAAAACCGCACAACAAAATAGCACTTACACATTTTAAAATGGGACCAATTCAAGGGGGTTCCCCTTTGTCTGTGAATGTGAAATTTAAAATGTGAAATCCAATATGTAAAAACATACCACGAAAAAGGTTCCAACCGTCACACACATCAAATAGCCATTAAAGTTACAAATGGCCCAAATAAAATTGGGCCCCATTTGTTGAGATGTTTTAATTACAAGGTTAATTACAATGAGTAAAAATAGTAAATGCAAAATTTTTTTGTTCAAAACTTAGTTAAAAAGCCCATTTTAAACTTTCTCAAATTTCGGGCCCCCCGTGTCAAAAGGCCCCAAAGGGGGGGGCATTTAAAAAAGCCCTTTTGAAAAATTTTCTCTAATGCACTACAAAGGGCCCTTTCTGACTTTTGGGATGAATGAGAGGCCGATTGACAATTTTTTCCTTTTTGTCAGGTTCTCAAATGTCAAACGGTCCCTTTTGGAGGTCCCAAATTACAATTGGGTCCATTGTCGAGTGTGAAATTACAATTTAATTAAAATTAGTAAAACATCCCTCAATGACAAAATTTTTCCCAACCGTCCACACATCAAAATAGAATTAACGTTACAAGGGGCCCAAATTAAAATTTGGGCCCTTTTGTTGAGAATGTGAAATTCTTTTTTTAAATTACAATTAGTAAAAACATCCCCAACTGAAAAATGTTCCCAACCGTCAACACACAAAATGACATTACCAGTTTACAAATGGGCCAATTGAAATTGGGCCCCTTTTGTCGGAATGTGTAATTAAAATTTTTTAATTTAAAATGTGAAACATCCCTAATAAAAAAATTTGCCCAAAAAAAACCAATTAACGCAATGGGAAAAATTGCAATTGGGCCCTTTTTGAAATGTGAAACAATGGAATTCAGGAAACCCCAAGAAAATGCAAAAAATTTTGGGCAAAAAAACCCAATTTTTAAACCCAAAGGGTCGAGGAACAGGAAAAAGATGGGTTCCTGACCCCAAATATGCCAGGGGAAAGCATGCGGAGTCTCTGAGACCGTTCGGGATATTCGTGAAAAAAAAGTTTTCCCCTTGATTTGAAGGGACGCTTGCACGAAAAACGACAAAGTCCCGAGCCCCAAAAACCTCCCCCGGAAATTGCAGGAGTAGTTTTAGGTCATTTTAGTTATTGGGAAAGCTTTTTGGTGAATTTTTTTGGGCCCCCAAGAAAAAAACATTGTAAGATCCAAACCCCGGTCGAAAAACGTATTATCCCATAGGGTTTTGAACTATGTGGTATGTAAACACAAAAACAATTTGGGTTTTTGTGTCAAGGGACAAAAAACTCAATTTTCTTTCTTTGAATAGAGAGCCCAAGTGTAAAAAAGGACCCAAAAAGGGGTTAAAAACCCAGTCAAAAACGTTCTCTTACATTTACAAAAACCTTTTGGACTTTTGGGGATGAATTAGTGGCCCCCCTGTCAAAAAGGGCCCAAAGGCAGTTTAAAAAACCATTTTTCAAAAATCGTTTTCTCATGTGGGCCCCCCCTGTCAAAAAGGACCCAAACGGCAGTTAAAAAGCCATTTGTCAAAAGTTCTCTAATGTCATTGCAAAAAAAGGGGACCCTTTTTGACTTTTGGGACTGAATTAGGCCCCCCCCGGGCAAAAAGGACCCAAAATGGGAGTTGAAAGCCCATTTGGCAAAAGTTATAATCTGGAACGAAACATCGCAGGTTTGGCCACGCAAAAAATTTTGGCCCTCCAAAAATTTGGGGGCCCCCCGTTTTGGGGTTTTCGGGGACCTTCGGTTGCGTTTCCGCGTGTCCTTAAACACTGGCAGTACCTTTGACAAAAAACGCTAATCTGGCCAGAACAACCCAGAAGCCTATTGTGGTTTCCCGGTTGGGGGGACGAGACGTTAAAAGCAGCCCCACCGGCTTTTAAACATTTTCCCTTTAATTTTTGAATATTTTTTCCATTTTTGGGCTTTTGGCCTCAAAGGGTTTTGGGGCGTGGCTTGGTAGGAACGAATATAAATTCGAAAATGTCTGGGGGGCTGATTAGCGATTTAAACGCACCCCGCTTCACCCCTTAAAGACGTTTCTTTTTAGTTTATGAGTAAATTTTATTAACTTATCCTCAAAGGGAAGGCCGATCTGGCCATTTTTAGGAATTCTTAGAAAGATTCCCCCAAAGTTCCACAGCTTTGGGGCATGAGAAGAGATGCCATGAGAGGGGGGAAAACCCGTTTGTTGGTTTGGCCCCTCCTTTTCTGGGTTTTTGTTTTGGGGGTTTTTTTGGGGTTTTTTGTTGTTTGTGTTTGTGTGGGGTGTGGGGGTGTGTGTGTGTGGGTGTGTGGTGTGTGTGTGTGTGTGGGGTGTGTTTTTGTGTGGTGTGGTGGGTTTGGTGTGTTTTGGGGTGCGTTGGGGGGGGTTTGTGGGTGTGTGTGTGTGTGGTGTGTGTGTGTGTGGTTTTTGTGTGGTTGGGTTTTGTGTGTGTGTTTGTGGGTTTTGTTAGGCCCTCCCGAGTGTTTGTGTGTTTTTGGCCTGGGTTTTTGTTGGGGTGGGTGTTTGTGTGTGTGTGTGTGTGGGGTGTGGGTGTGGGGTGGTGTTTGGGGGTTTGGGGGTGGGGGGTTGTGTGGTGAGTGTGGGAGTGGGTGGGGGGTGGGTGGGGTGTGTGGGGGGGTGGTTGGGGGGTGGGGGTGGGGGTGGGGGGGGGGGGGGGGGTGTTGGTGTGTGGTTGGGGGTGGTGGTGGTTGGGGGTGTGTGTTTTTTGGTTTTGGTGTTGGGTGGTTTTGGGGGTTGTTTTTGTTGTGGTTGGGGTGGGTGTGTTGTTTTGTGGTGGGGGGGGTGTTGTTGGGTGTGTGTTGTATATATAGGTGGTGTTTGGGTGGTGTGTGGGTGTGTGTGTGTTGGTGGTTTGTATGTTTGCTTGTGTGTGTGTGGGTGTTGTTGTGTGTGTTGTTGGGGGGGGGGTGGGTGGTGGGGTGGTGGGGGGTGGTGGGGTGTGTGTTTGGGGTTGGTGGGGGTGTGGTGGGGTTGTGTTTGTTTGGGTGGGGTTGTGGTGTGGTTTGTGTGTGGTAGTTGGTTGTGTTTGTTGGGGGGTTGTTTGGTGTTTGGGGTTGTTTGGTGTGGGTGGTGTTGTGGGTTAGGGTGTAGGGGGGGTTGTTGTGTAGGTGTTATTGGTTGGGTTTGGTTTTTGGGTTGAGGTGTGGATGGGTGGCTGGGTTGTTGGGGTTGGTTTGTGTTGTGGGGGGGTTTGGGGGGTGGTGGGGGGGGGGGGGGGGGGTTTTTGTTTTGGGGTGAGTGTGGCTTGGTTGTTTTTTGGGTATGTTTGTCGGGGGTGAAATTTGTGTGTTGTGGTGGGGGGTTTGTTTTTGGGGGTGATAATTATGTGATTAGGTTTTTTTTTTTTTTTTTTAGATAAGTTCATTGGTGGTGGGGTGTTGTGGTTTGGTTTTGGGGGTGTTGGGTAGGTGTTGTGTGGTTGGTGGGGGTGGGGGTATGGGGGGGTGGGTGTATGGGGTGTGTTTGGTTTTTGGTTAGTGTGGTGTGTTTGTGGGTGGTTTTTGTTTGTTTGGTTTTTGGTGGGTTTGGTTTTTTTTTGGGGTTTTTGGTTTGTTATTGTAGTTGGTGTTTGTGTGTGATTGGTGTTGTTGGTGGGGTTGTTGGGGGTGGGTTGTGTTGGTGTGTCAATGGTGTGGTTGGGATGGTGTTTTGGTGGGTGGTGGTGTGGGGTGTGTTGTTTGGGGGTGTGGGGGTTGGGGTTATGGTGGTGGGTGTGATTTTTGGTGGTTGGTGTGTCTTGTGGGTGTTTGGGGTGGGTGGTGGGGTTTTGGGGTGGGGTGTGTTATGGTGTTTTTTGGGTTGTGTTGTGTTGAGTGGGTGTGGGGGTGGTGGTGTGGATGGTGTGGGGTGTGGGTTGTGGGGGGGTTGTGGTTGGGGTGGTTTGGGGTGGGGCGGGGGTGTTGTGGTAGTTTGTTGAGTGGGTTGGGGGTAGGGGTGTGGGGGGTGGATGTTGGGTTTATTTATGGGTGTGGGTTGGGTGATTTGTGTGTTGTGATGGTGGGGGGTGGTGGTATGTTTGGGGGGGGGGGTGGGTGTTTTTGGGGTTTGTTGTGTGGTGTGTGTGATGTGTGGGGGGTGTGGGGTGTGGGTGGTTTTGTGGGGCTGGGTGGGGTTTTTGGGTTGTTTTGGGGGTGTTGTGTGTTTGGGGGGGTTTTGGGTGTGTGAGTGGGTGGTGGTTTCGGTGGTGGGAGGTGGGGGGGTGTTGGTTGATTTGTGGGGTGTTGTGGTGTTTGTGGTTTGTTGGGTGGGGTGGTGTTTGGTGGGTGTTTTGGGGGTTTTGTGTGTGTGTGTGGGTGGGGTGTTGTGTTTTGGGGTGTGGTGTGGGGGTTTTTGGTTGTGGGGCCTTTTTTTGGTTTCCCGTGATTGTTGGGGGGTGTTGTGTGTGGTTTGTGGGGTGGGGGGTTGGTGTGTGTGTTGCGGGTGGTTTGGTTGTGTGTGTGTGTGTGTGTGGTTTGGGGTGTGTGTGTGTTTTTGGTTTTGTGTGGGGTTTGGTTTGGGTTGGGGTTTTTGGGTGTGTGTGTGTGTGTGTGTGTTGTGGTGTGTGGTGTGTTTTTTTGTGTGTGTGTGGTGGGGGCTTTTTTAAAAAGAGGGTTCGGGAAATTTTTCAAATGTCAGACAAACGGGGAAATTTTTGACGAAGGAAGGGCAAAAGGTCATATGGAGAGCCCCATTTTTGGGAAAATTTTGACATTTTTGGTGAAGCATATAATAAATATTTTTGGGACACAATCTCCTCAATTTTTTTCCAACATATAAATTGTGGCCCCCCGTGTCCCCAAGAACCCGACTAAAAAAGCGGAAAGTTCAAAACCCTGAAAAAAATTAGGAAATATTACCAGTGCACCTTTAATGAGATAATTGTCTAGAGGGTCCCGAATGTCGGGCCTTGTCAATCCAGACAGGAATGTCGTAGAGACGTCCTACGAGCGTCCACGAGTCTGTCTTGATGAGACCTTTCTATTGACATGTGTATTTAGTTGATACGACCTTCAATTGATTTATTATAAATATTTTTTATTTTTATCTTTTGGGCCTATTTTTTTTTTTTTCGTTTCCATATTTGGCTGCCGTTTCGCAGAGGAAAGACGTACAGATGTCAGGTGAATGTCCCCCGTTTCGACTCGAGGAGAGCCATGTAATGACACCACAGATTTTACTTTTCTTCCATGGTAAAGGTGTACAACGGTAAGTCACACCTGTGCGGCTTGGCCCGGGAAAACATGGGAGGAAACAAGACAAGATGCCCCGATTCGTGTCAGTCTACTGTATCAGACACTTGAGAACCGGGGCCATCATTCGAGTTCAAGTTGCTATTTTGGCAAAAGAGATTGCAACGAGAAGGTGCGGGAGGCAGAGACGAATGGGCACCTTTTGACATTCCGGGGAGGTGAAAATGGAGGGAAATTCAATTTTTCAAAAATAAAGAGATTTTTAGAAACCCTTATCTCCCATATCTCCCCCAATTTTTGCTCAAATGTTTTGAGAATCACAGTGTCTTGTCCTTGTCAGTCAATAAACCAGCAGGCCGAGCGACGTTTATCAGAGACCCTTCCTTGACTAACTCCCTTCAGGAACGTGCTAGCCAGTTTAAACAAACGTGCCCTACATCGTATTTGATTAGGTTAAGACATACTTGAATTTGGGGCCAATCAGTCGAGAGTAAGGGGGCAATTTTTCAAAAAAGACTGCAACAAAAACAGACGAATGGGCACCTTTTGACATTCCGGGGAGGTGAAAATGGAGGGAAAATTCAAATTTTCAAAAGTAAAGAGATTTTTAGAAACCCTTTTCTCCCATATCTCCCCCAATTTCTGCTCAAATGTTTTGAGAATCACAGTGTCTTGTCCTTGTCAGTCAATAAACCAGCAGGCCGAGCGACGTTTATCAGAGACCCTTCCTTGACTAACTCCCTTTAGGAACGTGCTAGCGAGTTCAAACAAACGGGTCCTACATCGTATTTGATTAAGTTAAGACATACTTGAATTTCGGGCCGATCACTCGAGCTTAAGGGGGAATTTTCTCAAAAAAGATTGCAACAAAAACTGACGTTTGGGAACTATTTGACTAATTAGTAGATAAGGATTAAAGTTTAAATTGCCGATAAATCATGAACCGAAGGTCCCAGAAGCACAAAAAAATACACAGTGGCTCCTCTCGTGGCCTACAATAAGGGGAAGTTGTCATTTTCCATCAAAGATGCTTCCCTGAGAAAAACGAGATGACCACAAGTCCTGATGAGGACAGTGTCAGCACAATAGCCTCAAACAGCATTTCTTGCTCTAAATATTGCTGACCTACTGACCTACTTTTTTTCCTTAAGTAACTGAGACCTGAGGTTGTGAAAACTTGTTTGGCCTTTTCAGGTGGACCCAGGGACGCCTGCCCCAACATCCTAGCACGTTGCGTTTTGCCGCGGGAGATTTGACATATGGCATATTTTTGAATGGGCTTTTAGCTACGTGAAA
>NW_026944656.1:0-2500 GCF_034702125.1 Engraulis encrasicolus
AGGGGGAGGGTTGTGAAAGGAGGAACGGAAGCCTAGGCAGGCTGGGCTGAAGCCCTTGTGTCTGAATGCTTCAGGGTTGGTGTCCTGGGCAGAGATGGGGAGCTAGTGAATGGCAGAGGGCTGCTAGTGGGTAAATGATACAGGGTTGCATGGCTCTACATTAATAACATTAACATGGATAGTAGATGTTAATCTTACTGTTAAACTGCCTCCACAGTTAGTACTTTTAAAAAACAAATTATTCAGAGATGCTTTTAATTAGCATGTGTTCTTATTTTTATTATGTTTTTACTGCCAGTGTTTTCTTTTTTGTATCAACTGTGATTTTATGCTCTTTATTTTTCATTACTATTTTTTTTAACATTTAATGTTCTAACCTACTTTGCTATTATTGTTATTATTATTATTATTATTATTACTTCTGTAACTTTTTATTTGCAAGGACCATCTTTATGACTTGTGAAGCACATTGAGTTGCCTTGTTGTATGAAATGGGCTATACAAATAAACTGCCTTGCCTTGCCTTTCTAGCCAAACACACACTCACTAACGGGTCAAAGTAAGTATAGTTTGGCTAGTAAGTATATTTTCTACCAGCCAAACAGAGTTTTCACAGCATTTGGCCATTTGGCTGGTGTTCATTGAGAGAGCTGCAGGGTTGCTGTCCAGGGCAGGGATGAAGAGCTGCTGTGTGAACTGGGTTGGTGTCTGGGGCAGGGATAGAGTGCTTTACATGAATGGCAGAAGGCTGGAGGTCTGTGTGAATGGCACAGGGTTGGTGGAGTGCTACTGTGGGAGATGGGTTGGCGTCCAGGACAGTACCGGAGAGCCTGTGTCGTTAACAGGGTGGGTAGTGTTGCTAGAGAGCTTGTATATGAATTGCACAGGGTTGGTGTTTGGTGCTGGAAAGCTTATGTCCTCGGCAGGTTGGGTAGGGATAGAGTGTCTTGTAAATAGCAGAGGGCTGGTGTCAGATTTGGGGTGGTGCTGGAGTGGCCTGGGCAAAAGCCGACTGTTTACTGCGTCAAACAGTCTGGCGAAAGAGGAATCCGTCTCCGTGGAGGGTGGGAGATGGTCTGAGCTTACTCTGCCATACAGAACTTGTGTCCTCAGCAGTTTGGGAAAAGGATGACATACGGCGTCCTCGTATGTGAATGGCAGAGGGTTTTGTTTTGTGTTGTTTCTGTTTTTTGGGCAGGGATTGAGTGCTGCTGTGCGAATGGCAACAGGGCACAGGTGTAAAAAGTAAAATTAAAAGTAAATTCATAGTGTAAGCACTTACTATCATGTGATATTACATGGCTGTTTCACACTTTATTCCTACATAATGATATACTGTAGCTACCTAATGATGTAGGTAGACTGTGTGCTTGTGTCCTGAAAAGGTTGGGCAATGCTGAAGGGAAATGTAACAAAGAAAAAAACACACACATCCGTCTCAAAAAAGTTTCAGGTGACTAGCAAAGTCACATGAAAAATGAAAATTAAGTCCGCACACCAAGCTCCCATTTCTGTTATTTTAATGTGATGTTTCGGGCATCCTGCCCTTCATCAGACGATGTCTGATTGAAATGTCACATTAAAATAACAGAAACGGGAGCTTGGCGTGCAGACTTTATTTTCATTTTTCATTGCTGAAGTGAATACATTATGAGATGCATTAGACCCATTAGCATCAGAAACCTTGCTCAGCAGAGTCTTGCTCTCCTTTCACCAACTCACAGGGCCAAATGAAATGATTCAATTACACACCAGCAAAAGGGCCAGAGAAAGAGTTCATCTTTATTAAAATGCTCCACCGCTGCCCACGATTACTCGTTTTTTAAAAGAAAGAGTCTGTGTGTGTGTGTGTGTGTGTGTGTGTGTGTGTGTGTGTGTGTGTGCAGCTGTGTGTGTGTTTGTGTTTGTGTGTTTGAGTGAACACCTCATGACCGAGGTCTTCACCCCCCTCTTCACACACACACACACACACACACACACACACAAAGCTGCTACCATCATACCCGTGCCGAAGAAATCATCACCATCATGCTTCAATGACTACCGTCCTGTAGCACTGACGCCCATAATCATGAAGTGCTTCGAACGGCTAGTCCTGTCACACATCAAAGCCACCCTACCCCCCACCCTGGACCCCTACCAGTTCGCATACCGAGCCAAGCGATCCACGGAGGATGCAATCTGCTCTGCCCTCCATCCAGCCCTCACCCACTTGGACAATAAAGACTCATATGTGAGAATGCTGTTCATTGACTTCAGCTCAGCATTCAATACCATAATACCACAACAACTCATCAGAAAACTGGACAAACTAGGTTTCAGCACCTCCCTCTGCAACTGGCTGCTGGACTTCCTGATGCAGAGACCACAAGCAGTACGGGTAGGGAATAACACCTCAAGCACCCTGACCCTGAGCACGGGGGCTCCGCAAGGTTGTGTTCTCAGCCCCCTGCTGTTCACGCTGCTGACACATGACTGCACAACGACCCACAGCAGAAAC